>NC_048591.1:16840000-17140000 GCF_013265735.2 Oncorhynchus mykiss | reverse complement strand
CTGAATCTCACAGTCAATAAGCAGGGATACTTGGGTAACAAAATCAGTCCCTTCACCTCATAGTGCTCTGCCTGAGACCCTAATATTTCCTGTATGTCTCCACCTGTTAACCACCTCACTCCTCTGCTGTTGGACCGAGACTACTCTCTGTAAAATATGTGTTTCCTCATACTGTAGGCTGCTCTACTCATGTGTATATCCCAAATGGCACCCTATTCCCTTTATAGTACACTATTCTGGCTGTGGCAAAGATCCTGTCCAGCCACACATGGAGAGCCACAACTACCAACTGACCTCTAAAATCACAACGTATTGTCTCTGGAGACACACAGGCCTAATTACTTATGGTGAGTGTCCAATGGGGATTTAACCAGGTGTTTTACCCAAAATACTTAGCCTTCTGTTTCTACCTATGTGGACCGGCACCCGTGTCTCACTGCCATGACTTGGGGCCAAGCCCAGGCCACTGGTACTTTTCAACAGGCATTTACATAACAACTTTAACACCTTCTCATAAAGCAAAAGTCTTGAATGAGGCAGAGGTTGTTGATTCTGCTCACCACAAGTCGTTAGTGTCACACTCCTGATGATAACGCTAGAGCTTACATTAACATTAAACACTGGCGACCCACTGGTGTGGGGGTAAGTCTCAATGTAAAACACCATATTATAGTGCACCCTGGTCAACAGTATTTCACTTTTATAGAGAATAGGATGCCATTTGGGATTATAGCCATGTGTTTAGTCTAAGTTGGTCTAATAACACTAGACAGAGGATGTTATAAATACTAAAGTGATGTACAAACATGAGCCAGCTGTCCATATTGAACCAGCCATCAGGTCTCTATGGTAACACAGTAAAGCAGGCAGCAGCCTGATAGATCAGTCATTAACTCTTTATGACTGTGGCATTACTAGGATACAATTTAGTTCATTACTCCTCTCCTCCCTGAATATATCCTCTGTGACATTACTAGGATGCCACTGATACCTGACTCACTGTAGTATTTCTAACATTATGAAAAGTTGTTTGTGTATTCTTCAACCAATCTGTTTTGTTGTTTGTTTAAGACAGCCATGCAGTTAAAGCGGTATTGAGTGCTGCGGTACACTCTGTTGTCTGACGAACCATTGTCTGTTTCTCTTTGTTTGCAGATGTGCAGTAAGATGACCAATGCAGGAGCAGGTAAGGCTTTTTCATGTGTACATGTTTCACCAGGCTGTGTGTTGAATCTGAGACGTGACCCAAATGGAACCCTATTCCCTACATAGTGCACTACTTTGGACCAGAGCCCTATGTGCCCTGTTCAAAAGTAGTGCACTATACATGGAATATGGTGCAATTTGGGACATAATCACTGTCTTTATATTGTCTTTAGCAGCCCTGGTTAGCTCTGTTATCCCAGGGTCTGCTCTGTTAGCCAGGGTCTGCTCTTTGAGTTCAGGGTCTGCTCTGTTAGTCCAGGGTCTGCTCTGTTAGGCCAGGGTCTGCTCTGTTAGGCCAGGGTCTGCTCTGTTAGGCCAGGGTCTGCTCTGTTAGGCCAGGGTCTGCTCTGTTAGGCCAGGGTCTGCTCTGTTAGGCCAGGGTCTGCTCTGTTAGGCCAGGGTCTGCTCTGTTAGACCAGGGTCTTTCAGGGAGCATTCCAAGTTTAACAGAGGTGGTTCGGTGAACCATTCTCGGGTGATGAGTAACCTTGCATGAGACCTGAAGTCTTGCATTAGCTCCCCGAGCCAATGCCGGACTTTAGCTCAGCGGGCTAACACTGTATTTTAGCATTCATAAGACCCGCACGGTTTCAAAACCAGTCAATCACATAAGGCTTGTCTTCCACAGGGTGGTACGGCTGTTGCTCTGAAACAATGTGGTTGTGAGTTACGGATGGGGACAGGTGTACCAGCCATGGTCCAGGTTTCACTCCCCAGGAGTGTCTGGAGAATGTCCAGAGAATGTCCCTCCCGACACACAGCCGGTCAGGCTTTTATTTTAAAGGCCTATTTATGCATGGCTTGGCAGGACGCAGTTAAAATTAGGAGGCATGTCATTGTTACTAGTACTACATAGTTACTGCTGAGGGAACTATTTGTCGTGTCGTGATGTGGCCCTGGGGGCAGCTGGGGGCGATGGGCGATGCCATTTTTGTCTCAGGTTCCACTCTCACATGAACTCTATGAGCGTATAACAGAGGGTATGTCAATAATGTACAGGAGACTGTTCACATTCCATCACTTTCCCCTATAGGTAGGAATGTCTGCTGTGTGGTCTGGCTGTAATATGACGCGCTCTTAACAGACAACTTTACAGCTCTGTGAATGAACACCACTCACACCAGGGTAATCTAGAGTGACGTATCACTGCTCACAGCTACAGCACGCTAACCCTAGAGTAATGGTTGTAAATCTATGGACTTTATGTAGTGTTTAGTTTGTTGATGACTTCAGTAACTGTTTGTCAACACAACCAAGACATTTCCTTCCCCATGGTCCTGTTGATGTCATATTTTAGTACAGTGTGTTTCTACCATTGCTTTCGTAGTGTACAGTATATTTAACCACGAGACTCTCGACATGCCGTTTCCCTTTTAGAACCATATCATGGCTGAAGTAAGCCAGACCAAAGTCAGTGTCAAAGTCAATGTGATGTGGTCAGAATCACTAACAGAAAGAGAACCGTAGTTAACAGAACATCTGTTTTCAATAGAAACACAGGCTGTGTCTCAAATGGCACCCTACTCCCTATATAGTGCACTACTTTTGACCATAGCATATATGGGGCTCTGGTGAAAAGTACTGCACAATACAGAGAATAGGGTGCCATTTGAGACACACACAGTCAGGGTAATAACTGTGAGTAGGATGATGACGTAAGGAGATGAAGCTAACTCTGAGCTCTGATATTCTCTGCCTATATTTGACAGCTGTACCGTGGAAACTGTAGAGACTATGATGTCATGTTACTGGACCAGATGGTCTGCAGAATCTATGGATGCATCCCAAATGTCACCCTATTCCATATATAATGCACTACTGCTGACCAGAGCCATATGGGCCCTATGGGCAGTCATCATAACCACCAGTTCACCTCTTTATAGTGACATAGTCCAGCCGAGGAAACTTCTCTGGGCCCATATCCCAAATAGCCATGCATGTGACTAAACACACCACGTACACACACACCACAAACGAGCACTGTCTAGGGTAGAGGTTAGGGTGGTCAGCTCTCTGGGGTAGAGGTGAGGAGAATCACAAGTCAGACAGAAACTTGAATCCTCATCGCTTTGAAACGTGGCCTGACTGTATTTGATGTGTGATGTCCATAGTTTATGGCCTTTAAACTCTATACCGATCGATCGGTATTCTGTTGTATATCTGTTGCTATGTTCTCACAAGCATTTCACTACACCTGCAATAACATCTGCTAAATATGTGTATGTGACCAATACAATTGGATTCTATTTTATTTGATGTTGAGAGGAAGCTTGAAGCATCTATGGTAAAACGCCAGACCTTTCTGCCCCACTAGAATGTTTTTAAACCCCAGACCTTTCTGCCCCACTAGAATGTTTTTAAACCCCAGACCTTTCTGCCCCACTAGAATGTTTTTAAACCCCAGACCTTTCTGCCCCACTAGAATGTTTTTAAACCCCAGACATTTCTGCCCCACTAGAATGTTTTTAAACCCCAGACCTTTCTGCCCCACTAGAATGTTTTTAAACCCCAGACCTTTCTGCCCCACTAGAATGTTTTTAAACCCCAGACCTTTCTGCCCCACTAGAATGTTTTTAAACCCCAGACCTTTCTGCCCCACTAGAATGTTTTTAAACCCCAGACCTTTCTGCCCCACTAGAATGTTTTTAAACCCCAGACCTTTCTGCCCCACTAGAATGTTTTTAAACCCCAGACCTTTCTGCCCCACTAGAATGTTTTTAAATCCCAGAATATTTTTTTGTTTTCCCTTAGCTCCCAGAAGGACAGGCTCAGGGACAGGGACAAATTCAACAGCTTATTTTTAGAACATTTTACTAACATTGCTCTCTCACAGTGACCTGCTCTCTCACAGTGAGGGGACTGTCTATCACTGTCCTAGACCACACACACACATACAAACACGCACAATCACGCACATACACACACACAAATACAAACAAACACACACAAACCGACACACAGATCTCCTCTCTGAATTTATCCTCTAATCTGTGTTGACTGGTGCAATCTAAAGCCAGTTATTCTGTGGTTCTGTGAAAACAAAGGAAGAGCTGTGTGGAAAGGGTTCATTCTCTTAATAAGACTCTCCGTGTCTGAAGGCTCCATTGGGTTATTAAGACACTGCGTTCCTCACACCTCTCTGTGAATGACTCCAGGGCAAAGCATTCAACAACCTGGCTGACTTCCCTCACCAGGAAAAAAGACACGTCTTTAAGACTCTTTGTACAACTGTCTTTCTTATTTTGTTTATTTCCTCTTCACGCTTCAATTTCACCTTGCTATAATAGGGACTTGAGGCATCCTGCTGGATCTATTGACTCTACTGTCAGGCTGCTGCTTTGATCAACTCTACAGAGTACTGACTCACTGGTCAATCATGGAGGAGTCCTCCTCATCATGCACTACATGATTACACCCCCAACATGTCATCCTCATGTGAGTCATAAATAGTGAATAGTTGTGAGTAGACAATCTTTTTGAGGTTTCTGTTATTTTTTGTAATTTTACTCCCCAACGGGTCCGGGAGAGGCGAAGGTCGAGTCATGCGTCCTCCGAAACACGACCCGCCAAAATGCGCTTCTTATCACCCGCTCGCTTAACCCAGCCGAACCCATGTGTCGGAGGAAACACGGCCGGTAATGGCACAGCCTGGGATCGAACCCCAGTCTGTAGTGATGCCGCAACACTGCGAAGCAGGGCCTTAGACCGCTGCGCCACTCGGGAGGCCCCTTTTTGAGGTTTCTTAACCAAATAGATGCTAACTGTCCTGTTTTGTTTATATGGGATTTACTGGCAGGGTAGCCTAATGGTTAGCGCGTAACCGGAAGGTTGCAAGTTCAAATCCCCGAGCTGACAAGGTACAAATTTGTCGTTCTGCCCCTGAACAGGCAGTTAACCCACTGTTCCTAGGCCGTCATTGAAAATAAGAATTTATTCTTAATTAACTGACTTGCCTATAGAGTTCTGCTCCATTAATATGAACTTGGCTGAAGCTGAGTGCAGTCAATCGATGCTGCCACAGGAACCATTCCTAGAACACTAGGGAACACTAGAACAGGAACATAAGAACATTAGGCCTCACTCCCCTATCTGAGATACCTACTGCAGCCCTCAATCCTCCACATACAACACCCATTCTGCCAGTCACATTCTGTTAAAAGTCCCCAAAGCACACACATCCCTGGGTCGCTCCTCTTTCCAGTTAACTGCAGCTAACGACTGGAACGAGCTGCAAAAAAACACTCAAACTGGGCAGTTTTATCTCCATCTCTTCATTCAAAGACTCAATCATGGACACTCTTACTGACGGTTGTGGCTGCTTCGCGTGATGTGTTGTTGTCTCTACCTTCTTGCACTTTGTGATGTTGTCTGTGCCCAATAATGTTTGTACCATGTTTTGTGCTGCTACCATGTTGTGCTGCTGCCATGTTGTATTGCCACCATGTTGTGTTATGTGTTGCTGCCATGCTATGTTTTGTGCTGTCTCTCTTGTTGTGATGTGCGTTTTGTCCTATATTTTTATTTTATTTTGTATTTTTAATCCCAGCCCCCGTCACCTAAGGAGGCCTTTTGGTAGGCAGTCTTTAATAAAGGTTAAATAAGATAATCATGTGACGGCCGTTGGCGGTGGAAGAAGGTGAGGACCAAGGTGCAGCATGGTATGTGTCCATATTTATTAAATGAACACCAAAATAACAAAGAGAAACGACCGAAAACGGTTCTGGCTGGTGCAGACACACAACAGAAAACAGAAAACAATCACCCACGAAACACAATAGAAAACAGGCTACCTAAATATGGTTCTCAATCAGGGACAACGATTGACAGCTGCCTCTGATTGAGAACCATACCAGGCCAAACACAGAAATAGCAAATCATAGAAAAACTAACATAGACAACCCACCCAACTCACCATACTAAAACAAAGACATAACAAAATAACTAAGGTCAGAACGTGACAAATCAGAGATGATCAGAGATAATGTGGAATAATACTGCTGTGAAGTTCTCCCCAGACTCCCATAACATGGCTGTAGTCAGTGTGATCATTCATCTTGGTGTGAAACGAGGTCTGTGCTGGCTCAGTCAGTATATACAGTATTCTAAATCACTGCTATGGGTCCTGGGTCCAGATGACTCCAGTGCCTGTTATATAACTCCAGGCCAGGCTGCTGGTAATCATCCAGAAGATGTGTATTTTTCTGTCTTTGTTTAACTCATCTCTGTTCCACCCTGGGCACATCACATCGCTCCCAGCTGCCTTCCCAAACCTAGGCCCCTTCCGTCTTCCCTCTCTCACTCTGTCTCGCTCTCTTTCTCTTCCCAGCCTCACTCTCCCCCCTCTCCAACCTCTCTCTTGCTCCTCCACCCTCAACCCTTTTCTCCTCTCTTTGCCCTCTGCCAGTGACCTTAGACAACAGCCTCTCTACTATTGTACTACAATGCTCCACGGCTTTCACACACACACACACACACACACACACAAAATTGATGATGAGGGAGAATGGGGTATCACCTGTAGAACTGTAAACAGAACAGAGGCAGAACTTAGTCTGTGGGCGAGCATGTTGAAATCAGACAGTCCCTATCTTACTGATGTGTTCATGATCACATCTATGTATGGTTTCAGTCAAGGTGTCATGAGGGGGACAGAGGGTGAAGAGGACCAAGGTAAGGGGAAGTCTAGTAGAGGGTGTGTGTGAGTGAGGGTGGTTGGGGAGTAAAGTGATAGCTGGTCAGAGAAGATGACCTGCAACAGATCAGGAAACAGGGATGTCAGGACAGATCTATAGATTCTATACAGAAATACATGACACATTCCCTACATAGTGCACTACTTTTGACCAGAGCCATATGGGCCATGGTTAAAAGTAGTGCCCTACATAGGAGAATATAGTGTAATGGGTGAAGTGGGTGAAGGATCTGGATGAAGATATTGTTGCTGTGGCCTCAATAGAAAACAGGTGTTCTCTCCAAGGTGGCCTATATTCAGTAAAGGAACTGTGTGCGCTCGTTTGTGTTTTCCATGGAATGTGACCAGGACATTCAGCATTTTGATCCATTTAGCGACCTTAAAATACTATAATAGACAGCAGGTCTGGACTGTGTTGATGTGTCAGTAGTGGCCGCACTCATAATTTGGAACTCCTGGAAAACCTGTTTCCATGTCATTATACTGTTATTCACTCCCCCTCCTCTCATTGGCCAGCACGGTCCGATCTATGACATCATGTGTTATATTTACTAGCCAGTCGTCATGTGTAGCTTTATAAAGAACTCCTCCTGACCAGAGCATGAAACATTCCACACAGGGTAAGATGGAAAATAACTTGTGGTTTCCTGAGTCCACAGACCAGCCAGACTGTTTGACAAGAGAAGAAAAACTGTCCGAGGTTTTAAAAAGACTCTCTCCTAAATATGCAGTCATTAGAGAGACTATTCTTCATTAGGCCTGGGAGAAGATGTGAGAAACTACAACTAGAAACCTTCATTAGTAACATTGTATTTCAACTTTTGTCATTTAAAATGCCACATTACTTCTGATGACTCCTATCCTGGATAAAACCATGAGCATGGCCAGGAAATCCACATCATTATAAGAATGAATGACCAAATTTACAGTACCAGTAAAAGGTTTGGACAACCCTACTCATTCCAGGGTTTTATATTGTAGAATAATAGTGAAGACATCAACACTATGAAATGACACATTTGGAATCATGTAGTAACCAAAAAAGTGTTAAACAAATAAAAATATATTTTAGTCAATCCGGAAAATGTCAAGAACTTTTAAAGTTTCTTAAAGTGCAGTTGCAAAAACCATCAAGCGCAATGATGAAACTGGCTCTCATGAGGACTACCATAGGAAAGGAAGACCCAGAGTTACCTGCAGTGGATAAGTTCATTGGAGTTACCAGCCTCAGAAATTGCAGCTCAAATAAATGCTTCACAGAGTTCAAGTAACAGACACATCTCAACATCAACTGTTTAGAGGAGACTGCGTGATTCAGGCCTTCATGGTCAAATTGCTGCAAAGAAACCACTACTAAAGGACACCAATAAGAAGAAGTGACTTGCTTGGGCCAAGAAACACAAGCGATGGACATTAGACTGGTGTAAATCTGTCCTTTGGTCTGATGAGTCCAAATTTGAGATTTTTGGTTTCAACCGCCGTGTTATGCAGAGTACGTGAACAGATGTGAGGTTCCCACCGTGAAGCATGGAGGAGGAGGTTTGATGGTGTGGGGGTGATTTGCTGGTGACACTGTAGGTGATTTATTTAGAATTCAAGGCACACTTAACCAGCATGGCTACCACAGCATTCTGCAGCGATACGCCATTCCATCTGGTTTGCGCTTAGTGGGACTATCATTTGTTTTTCAACAGGACATTTACATAAAACACACATCCAGGCTGTGTAAAGGCTATTTGACCAAGAAGGAGAGTGATGGAGTGCTGCATCAAATGACCTGGCCTCCACAATCTCCCGACCTCAACCCAATTGAGATGGTTTGAGTTGGAATGAGTTGGACCTAAGAGTGAAGGAAAAGCAGCCAACAAGTGCTCAGCATATGTGGGAACTCCTTCAAGACTGTTGGAAAAGCATTCCAGGTGAAGCTGGTTGAGAGAATTCCAAGAGAGTGCAAAGCTGTCATGAAAGGAAAAGGGTGGCTACTTTGAAGAATCTGAAATATAAAATATATGTTGAATTGTTTAACACTTTTTTGGTTACTACATATTTCCATATGTGTTTTTTCGTAGTTTTGATGTCTTCACTATTATTCTACAATGTAGAAAATAGTAAAAATAAAGAAAAACCCTTGAATCAGTAGGTGTGTCCAAAGTTTTGTCTGGTACTGTATGTAATCTATCCTTCACAAAACATTATCAATCCACCCCCTTTCCTCTTCCATCTCTTTCTCTTTATCTGTGTGAGTGTCCGTGCGTGCGTGCATACAGTGGGGAGAACAAGTATTTGATACACTGCCGATTTTGCAGGATTTCCTACTTACAAAGCATGTAGAGGTCTGTAATTTTTTATCATAGGTACACTTCAACTGTGAGAGACGGAATCTAAAACAAAAATCCAGAAAATCACATTGTATGATTAAGTAATTAATTTGCATTTTATTGCATGACATAAGTATTTGATACATCAGAAAAGCAGAACTTAATATTTGGTACAGAAACCTTTGTTTGCAATTACAGAGATCATACGTTTCCTGTAGTTCTTGACCAGGTTTGCACACAATGCAGCAGGGATTTTGGCCCACTCCTCCATACAGACCTTCTCCAGATCCTTCAGGTTTCGGGGCTGTCGTTGGGAAATATGGACTTTCAGCTCCCTCCAAAGATTTTCTATTGGGTTCAGGTCTGGAGACTGGCTAGGCCACTCCAGGACATTGAGATGCTTCTTACGGAGCCACTCCTTAGTTGCCCTGGCTGTGTGTTTCGGGTCGTTGTCTCTTACTGAGGGAAGGAGGTTGTTGGCCAAGATCTCGCGATACATGGCCCCATCCATCCTCCCCTCAATACTGTGCAGTCGTCCTGTCCCCTTTGCAGAAAAGCATCCCCAAAGAATGATGTTTCCACCTTCTTGTTTCACGGTTGGGATGGTGTTCTTGGGGTTGTACTCATCCTTCTTCTTCCTCCAAACACGGCGAGTGGAGTTTAGACCAAAAAGCTCTATTTTTGTCTCATCAGACCACATGACCTTCTCCCATTCCTCCTCTGGATCATCCAGATGGTCATTGGCAAACTTCAGATGGGCCTGGACATGCCCTGGCTTGAGCATGGCTTGACCTTATGTGTGCTGCAGGATTTTAATCCATGACGGCACATTGTGTTACTAATGGTTTTCTTTGAGACTGTGGTCCCAGCTCTCTTCAGGTCATTGACCAGGTCCTGCCATCTAGTTCTGGGCTGATCCCTCACCTTCCTCATAATCATTGATACCCCACGAGGTGAGATCTTGCATGGAGCCCCAGACCGAGGGTGATTGACCGTCATCTTGAACTTCTTCCATTTTCTAATAATTGCTCCAACAGTTGTTGCCTTCTCACCAAGCTGCTTGACTATTGTCCTGTAGCCCATCCCAGCCTTGTACAGGTCTACAATTTTATCCCTGATGTCCTTACACATCTCTCTGGTCTTGGCCATTGTGGAGAGGTTGGAGTCTGTTTGATTGAGTGTGTGGACAGGTGTCTTTTATACAGGTAACGAGTTCAAACAGGTGCAGTTAATACAGGTAATGAGTGGAGAACAGGAGGGCTTCTTAAAGAAAAACTAACAGGTCTGTGAGAGACGGAATTCTTACTGGTTGGTAGGTGATCAAATACTTATGTCATGCAATAAAAGGCAAATGAATTACTTAAAAATCATACAATGTGATTTTCTGGATTTTTGTTTTAGATTCCGTCTCTCACAGTTGAAGTGTACCTATGATAGAAATTACAGACCTCTACATGCTTTGTAAGTAGGAAAACCTGCAGAATCGGCAGTGTATCAAATACTTGTTCTCCCCACTGTAGGTGTGTGTGTATGCTGCATATGTGCGTCTGCGTGCGTGTGTTGGGATAGGGGGGTGGGGGGTTCAGTGCTAATAAAAGCCAGGCGGTGCAGACAGTAAATGGGTTCCCATGGATTATAGTGCCTAACAGAGCCTTAACAGATCCAGGCTTGACAACATTACATGCCATGTCATTCTCCTCTTGTTTAACAGTGAAGAAACAATAGTCATGTTAGCTTGGCTTGCCAGTTACACTCTCTCTGTTGAGGCCACTTTGTAGGCCTTTGAGTGGTCACTCAAAGTCACTATTACGATCCTGAAACTAACAGTCTATTACAGTCTAGTACGACTAAAAGTTACATACTTTAGCAGCAGGCTGACTTACTGTCATACTGTTCATGTTTTGGTGGACTCCAGGACAAGTAGCTGCTGCTTTTGCAACAGTTAATGGGGATCCTAATAAAATACCAAAACCAATGGTATGTGTGTGTCTTTGTGTGTGTGTATGCTCTCTCTGGAGAACCCTGCTCCTACTCTCTAACCCCTAATTCCTCATTTTAACCTACATACAGACGACAAGTTGCTCCTCTGGAAAAATAGCATCTTGGGAATATGTTCAGGAAATGTGTAGTGCATGACTGAGACGGGCCTGTAAGAGTGGGATGAGGGGGGAGTTGGGGGCGTGTGAGTTCCCTGGTGCGTCTTATTTCCATTCGGGTTGGGAGTGTAATCCCCCCGACTATTGAGGGGGTGTGGCATGGGACCTCATCATCCAATCACAGAGCAAAATCAGCTTCCCCACATCTGGGATTTTCCCACCGCGCCGATCGGACAACATTCCGAACACACACAAAACATTACACACACAGACACAGACACAGACACAGACACAGACACAGACACAGACACAGACACAGACACACACACACGAGAAAGAAAGGGAGAGAGCAAAGAAGTAAACTAGCTCTCTGAGAAGTTGCCAGTTTCTCAACGAGATGAGAAGTGAGTGGTTTGTGAAATGGCCTGTCCAAAACAAACATTGAGAGAGTCAGAGAGGAGATGAGGGGAGAGGGGGAAGCCCTGTTCCTGATGATTGATATTTCCTCTCTCTGCATCTTCCTCCTTCCCTGCTTCCCTCACTCCCCCCACCCCTACAATCGCTCTCTGTCTCAGTCTACCCATAATATTCTACAGAGATAACAACAACCTTTGTTCTGGGTGGTAGAGGGTTTCAAACCAAGGTTGGGGTCAATTCAGTGTGTGCGTGCATGTGTGTGTGTGTGTGTGTGTGTGTGTGTGTGTTCCTGCAGGTGGCATTCTGCCCAATGGGGCCTGAACAAGTGGAGCTGAAAATAGTAACAAGCAGGTCACTGCTGAGGAGTTCCATGCATTGCATAGTTATTAGCATTTAAAGAGAGAGCAACAGTGTGTTGTTCTCCAGTAAGATATAGCCTGATACTGACCCTGCAGTGTGTGGTTCTCCAGTATGATATAGCCTGGTGCTGACACTGCAGTGTGTTGTTCTCCAGTAAGGTATAGCCTGGTACTGACCCTGCAGTGTGTTGTTCTCCAGTATGATATAGCCTGGTGCTGACCCTGCAGTGTGTTGTTCTCCAGTAAGATATAGCCTGGTGCTGACGCTTCAGTGTGTTGTTCTCCAGTATGATATAGCCTGGTGCTGACAATACAGTGTGTTGTTCTCCAGTATGATATAGCCTGGTGCTGACCCTGCAGTGTGTTGTTCTCCAGTATGATATAGCCTGGTGCAGACCCTTCAGTGTGTTGTTATCTAGTATGATATAGCCTGGTGCTGACCCTGCAGTGTGTTGTTCTCCAGTATGATATAGCCTGGTACTGATCCTGCAGTGTGTTCTCCAGTATGATATAGCCTGGTGCTGACCCTTCAGTGTGTTGTTCTCCAGTATGATATAGCCTGGTGCTGACCCGTCACTGTGTTGTTCTCCAGTATGATATAGCCTGGTACTGATCCTGCAGTGTGTTGTTCTCCAGTATGATATAGCCTGGTGCTGACCCTTCAGTGTGTTGTTCTCCAGTATGATATAGCCTGGTGCTGACCCTTCAGTGTGTTGTTCTCCAGTATGATATAGCCTAGTGCTAACCCTTCAGTGTGTTGTTCTCCAGTATGATATAGCCTGGTGCTGACCCTGCAGTGTGTTGTTCTCCAGTAAGATGTAGCCTGGAGCTGACCCTGCAGTGTCAATCAGCCTGAACCCTATACCAGGGCAGAGAAATGAGCAGTGAAAATCCTGGTGGAAATTAAGTAATGTTATCCCAGCTGGACGCGGAGAGAGGGAGAAAGAGAGAGTGGAGACAAAGTTGAGCCCAAAAACTACCATGGGATTTGCGTGAACAGCAACCTTAGGAAAATCCTCTGCATTATCATTAACAGCAGACTCGTACTGTCATGTTGTGTCTTGTCTCTGTCCTTTCCCTTCACCCTGTCTCCCTCTGCTGGTCGTTGTTAGGTTACCTTTTCTCCCCCGCTTTCTCCCAGCTGTTCCTTGTCTCCTCTAACTACCCATTCACCCCGTTTCCCACCTGTTCCCTTTTTCCCTCTGATTAGGTCCCTATATCTCTCTCTGTTTCTGTTCCTGTCCTTGTCGGATTCTTGTTTGTGTTTGTGTTTCATGCCTGAGCCAGACTATCGTCATGTTTGCTGTAACCTTGTCCTGTCCTGTCGGAATCTGCCGGTCTATCTGAGCCTACCTATGTTTGGTTATTAAAGAAGCTCTGTTTAAGTTAGTTCGCTTTTGGGTCCTCATTCACTCACTTAACAGAAGAATCCGACCAAGAATGGACCCAGCGACTTCGGATCCTCTCCACTCAGCCGTCGGGATCCAGGGAGCGATGCTAGGCAGACACGAGCAGGAAGTGTCTGCTGCTCGACATGCCGTTGAGACCCTGGCCACCCAAGTCTCCAACCTCACAGAACAGGTTCACCATCTCCGCCTCGATCCACCGGCCACTTCCAGGGCTTTCGAATCTCCGGAGCCCAGAATCAATAACCCGCCGTGTTACTCTGGGGAGCCCACTGAATGCCGCTCGTTCCTCACCCAGTGTGATATTGTGTTTTCTCTCCAGCCCAACACTTACTCCAGGAGCACTGCTCGTGTCGCCTACGTCATATCTCTCCTTATTGGACGGGCTCGTGAATGGGGCACGGCAATCTGGGAGGCAAGGGCTGAGTGTACTAACCAGTATCAGGACTTTAAGGAGGAGATGATACGGGTTTTTGATCGATCTGTTTTTGGGGAGGAGGCTTCCAGGGCCCTGTCTTCCCTATGTCAAGGCAATCGATCCATAACAGACTACTCTATTGAGTTTCGCACTCTTGCTGTCTCCAGTGGCTGGAACGAGCCGGCCTTGCTCGCTCGTCTTCTGGAGGGTCTCCGCGCAGAGGTAAAGGATGAGATTCTCTCCCGGGAGGTTCCTTCCAGCGTGGATTCCTTGATTGAACTCGCTATTCGCATTGAGCGACGGGTTGATCTTCGTCACCGAGCTCGTGGAAAGGAGCTCGCGCTCTCCGTCGCCCCCCTCTCCGCATCACTACCATCTTCCTCTGCCGGCTCGGGTGCTGAGCCCATGCAGCTGGGAGGTATCCGCATCTCGACTAAGGAGAGGGAACGGAGAATCACCAACCGCCTCTGTCTCTATTGCGGTTCCGCTGGTCATTTTGTCACTTCATGTCCAGTAAAAGGCCAGAGCTCGTCAGTAAGCGGAGGGCTACTGGTGAGCGCTACTACTCCTGTCTCTCCTTCAAGATCCTGCACTACCTTGTCGGTCCATCTACGCTGGACCGGTTCGTCTGCTTCCTGCAGTGCCTTAATAGACTCTGGGGCGGAGGGCTGTTTTATGGACGAGACCTGGGCTCGGGAACATGACATTCCTCTCAGACAGTTAAAGGAGCCCACGGCCTTGTTCGCCCTGGATGGTAGTCCTCTCCCCAGGATTCAGCGTGAGACGCTACCTTTAACCCTCACTGTTTCTGGTAATCATAGTGAAACCATTTCTTTTTTAATTTTTCGTTCACCTTTTACACCTGTTGTTTTGGGCCATCCCTGGCTAATTTGTCATAATCCTTCCATTAATTGGTCTAGTAATTCTATCCTCTCCTGGAACGTCTCTTGTCATGTGAAATGTTTAATGTCTGCTATCCCTCCTGTTTCCTCTGTCTCTTCTTCACAGGAGGAGCCTGGTGATTTGACAGGGGTGCCGGAGGAATATCACGATCTGCGCACGGTGTTCAGTCGGTCCAGGGCCACCTCTCTTCCTCCACACCGGTCGTATGATTGTAGTATTGATCTCCTTCCGGGAACCACCCCCCCCCGGGGTAGACTATACTCTCTGTCGGCTCCCGAACGTAAGGCTCTCGAAGATTATTTGTCTGTAGCTCTTGACGCCGGTACCATAGTCCCCTCCTCCTCTCCCGCCGGAGCGGGGTTTTTTTTTTGTCAAGAAGAAGGACGGGTCTCTGCGCCCCTGCATAGATTATCGAGGGCTGAATGACATAACAGTGAAGAATCGTTATCCGCTTCCTCTTATGTCTTCAGCCTTCGAGATCCTGCAGGGAGCCAGGTTTTTCACTAAGTTGGACCTTCGTAACGCTTACCATCTCGTGCGCATCAGGGAGGGGGACGAGTGGAAGACGGCGTTTAACACTCCGTTAGGGCACTTTGAATACCGGGTTCTTCCTTTCGGCCTCGCTAACGCTCCAGCTGTCTTTCAGGCATTAGTCAATGATGTCCTGAGAGACATGCTGAACATCTTTGTTTTCGTCTACCTTGACGATATCCTGATTTTTTCACCGTCACTCCAGATTCATGTTCAGCACGTTCGACGTGTCCTCCAGCGCCTTTTAGAGAATTGTCTTTTTGTGAAGGCTGAGAAGTGCACTTTTCATGCCTCCTCCGTCACATTTCTCGGTTCTGTTATTTCCGCTGAAGGCATTAAGATGGATCCCGCTAAGGTCCAAGCTGTCATTGATTGGCCCGTCCCTAAGTCACGCGTCGAGCTGCAGCGCTTTCTCGGCTTCGCGAACTTCTATCGTCGTTTCATCCGTAATTTCGGTCAGGTGGCAGCTCCTCTCACAGCCCTTACTTCTGTCAAGACGTGCTTTAAGTGGTCCGTTTCCGCCCAGGGAGCTTTTGATCTCCTCAAGAATCGTTTTACATCCGCTCCTATCCTTGTTACACCTGACGTCTCTAGACAGTTCGTTGTCGAGGTTGACGCGTCAGAGGTGGGCGTGGGAGCCATTCTTTCTCAGCGCTCCCTCTCTGACGACAAGGTCCACCCATGCGCGTATTTTTCTCATCGCCTGTCGCCGTCGGAACGTAACTATGATGTGGGTAACCGCGAACTGCTCGCCATCCGGTTAGCCCTAGGCGAATGGCGACAGTGGTTGGAGGGGGCGACCGTTCCTTTTGTCGTTTGGACTGACCATAGGAACCTTGAGTACATCCGTTCTGCCAAACGACTTAATGCGCGTCAGGCGCGTTGGGCGCTGTTTTTCGCTCGTTTCGAGTTCGTGATTTCTTATCGTCCGGGCTCTAAGAACACCAAGCCTGATGCTTTGTCTCGTCTCTTCAGTTCTTCAGTAGCCTCCACTGACCCCGAGGGGATTCTCCCTGAGGGGCGTGTTGTCGGGTTGACTGTCTGGGGAATTGAGAGGCAGGTAAAACAAGCGCTCACTCACACTCCGTCGCCGCGCGCTTGTCCTAGGAACCTTCTTTTCGTTCCCGTTCCTACTCGTCTGGCCGTTCTTCAGTGGGCTCACTCTGCCAAGTTAGCCGGCCACCCTGGCGTTCGGGGTACGCTTGCTTCCATTCGCCAGCGTTTTTGGTGGCCCACCCGGGAGCATGACACGCGTCGTTTCGTGGCTGCTTGTTCGGTCTGCGCGCAGACTAAGTCCGGTAACTCTCCTCCTGCCGGCCGTCTCAGGCCGCTTCCTATTCCCTCTCGACCGTGGTCTCACATCGCCTTAGATTTTGTCACCGGACTGCCTTCGTCAGCGGGGAAGACTGTTATTCTTACGGTTGTCGATAGGTTCTCTAAGGCGGCTCATTTCATTCCCCTTGCTAAGCTTCCTTCTGCTAAAGAGACGGCACAAATCATCATCGAGAACGTTTTCAGAATTCATGGCCTTCCGTCAGACGTCGTTTCGGACAGAGGTCCGCAATTCACGTCTCAATTTTGGAGGGAGTTTTGCCGTTTGATTGGGGCTTCCGTCAGTCTCTCTTCCGGCTTTCACCCCCAGTCTAACGGTCAAGCAGAACGGGCCAATCAGACTATTGGTCGCATCTTACGCAGTCTTTCTTTTCGCAACCCTGCGTCTTGGTCAGAACAGCTCCCCTGGGCAGAATACGCCCACAACTCGCTTCCTTCGTCTGCGACCGGGCTATCTCCTTTTCAGAGTAGCCTCGGGTACCAGCCTCCGCTGTTCTCATCTCAGTTCGCCGAGTCCAGCGTCCCCTCCGCTCAGGCTTTTGTCCAACGTTGCGAGCGCACCTGGAAGAGGGTCAGGTCTGCACTTTGCCGTTATAGGGCGCAGACTGTGAGGGCTGCTAATAAGCGTAGAACTAAGAGTCCTAGATATTGTCGCGGTCAGAGAGTTTGGCTCTCCACTCAGAACCTTCCCCTTAAGACGGCTTCTCGCAAGTTGACCCCGCGGTTCATTGGTCCGTTCCGTATTTCTCGGGTCATTAATCCTGTCGCAGTTCGACTTCTTCTTCCGCGATACCTTCGTCGCGTCCACCCGGTCTTCCATGTCTCCTGTATTAAGCCCGTTCTTCGCGCCCCCGCTCGTCTTCCCCCCCCCCCCCCCCATCCTTGTCGAGGGCGCACCCATCTACAGGGTCCGCAGGATTTTGGACATGCGTCCTCGGGGCCGTGGTCACCAGTACCTTGTCGATTGGGAGGGGTACGGTCCTGAGGAGAGGAGTTGGGTTCCCTCTCGGGACGTGCTGGACCGTGCGCTGATCGAGGATTTCCTCCGTTGCCGCCAGGTTTCCTCCTCGAGTGCGCCAGGAGGCGCTCGGTGAGTGGGGGGGTACTGTCATGTTGTGTCTTGTCTCTGTCCTTTCCCTTCACCCTGTCTCCCTCTGCTGGTCGTTGTTAGGTTACCTTTTCTCCCCCGCTTTCTCCCAGCTGTTCCTTGTCTCCTCTAACTACCCATTCACCCCGTTTCCCACCTGTTCCCTTTTTCCCTCTGATTAGGTCCCTATATCTCTCTCTGTTTCTGTTCCTGTCCTTGTCGGATTCTTGTTTGTGTTTGTGTTTCATGCCTGAGCCAGACTATCGTCATGTTTGCTGTAACCTTGTCCTGTCCTGTCGGAATCTGCCGGTCTATCTGAGCCTACCTATGTTTGGTTATTAAAGAAGCTCTGTTTAAGTTAGTTCGCTTTTGGGTCCTCATTCACTCACTTAACACGTACATTTCAATGTACGAGAAAACAATGTACTAAGCAAATGTCAAATTAGATTTTTGCCAAATTACAGTACGACAGACCACGTATTCACCCTGCACACCCTAATTGACAAACTAACAAAACAAAGGCAAAGTCTTCTCATGCTTTGTTGATTTCAAAAAAGCTTTTGAGAATTTGGCATGAAGGCCTGCTATTGAAATTGATGGAAAGTGGTGTTGGGGTAAAAATATACCACATTATAAAATCCATGTACACAAACAACAAGTGTGCGGTTAAAATTGGCAAAAAACGCACACATTTCTTTCCACAAGGCCGGGGGGTGAGACAGGGATGCAGCTTAAGCCCCACCCTATCAACGAATTGGTGAGGGCACTAGAACAGTCTGCAGCACCCGGCCTCACCCTTCTAGAATCTGAAGTCATATGTCTACTGTTTGCTGATGATCTGGTGCCTCAACCATGGAAGGCCTAAAGCAGCACCTAGATCTTCTGCACAGATTCTGTCAGACCTGGGCCCTGACAGTAAATCTCAGTAAGACAAAAATATTTGTGTTCAAAAAAAGGTCCAGTTGCCAGGACCACGAATACAAATTCCATCTAGACACCGTTGCCCTAGAGCACACAAAAAACTATACATACCTTGGCCTAAACATCAGCGCCACAGGTAACCTCCACAAAGCTGTGAACGATCTGAGAGACGAGGCAAGAAGGGCTTCTATGCCATCAAAAGGAACATAAAATGTGACATACCAATTAGGATCTGGCTACAAATACTTGAATCAGTTATTGAACCCATTGTCCTTTTTGGTTGTGAGGTCTGGGGTCCGCTCACCAACCAAGAATTCACAAAATGGGACAAACACCAAATTGAGACTCTGCATGCAGAATTCTGCAAAAATATCCTCTGTGTACAACGTAACACACCAAATAATGCATGCAGAGTAGAATTAGGCTGATACCCACTAATTATCAAAATCCAGAAAAGAGACGTTAAATTCTACAACCACCTAAAAGGAAGCGATTCCCAAACCTTCCATAACAAAACCATCACCTACAGAGAAATGAACCTGGAGAAGAACCCCCTAAGCAAGCTGGTACTGGGGCTCTGTTCACATACACAAACAGGCCCCACAGAGCCCCAGGACAGCAACACAATTAGACCCAACCAAATCATGAGAAAACAAAAAGAGAATACTGAGCAAACTAGAATGCTATTTGGCCCTAAACAGAGAGTACACAGTGGCAGAATACCTGACCACTGTTACTGACCCAAAATGAAGGAAATATTTTAATTATGTACAGACTCAGTGAGCATAGCCTTGCTATTGAGAAAGGCAGCCGAAGGCCGCACACTGCCCACAAAATGAGGTGGAAATTGAGCAGCACTTCCGACCTCCTGACAAATGTATGACCATAGAGACAAATATTTCAAAGATTTCGGGAAAATAAAATCATTACAACACTATATATAGACATAATATGACATAATATTAAATATCTTTATACTTTTGGAACTTTTGTGAGTGTAATGTTTACTGTTAATATTTCATTGTTTATTTCATTTTTGTTTATTATCTATTTCACTTTCTTTGGCAATGTAAACATGTTTTCCATGCCAATAAAGCCCCTTAAATTGAAATAGAGAGAGAGAGAGAGGCTGAGAGAGAGAGGCTGAGAGAGAGAGGCAGAGAGAGAGAGAGGCAGAGAGAGAGAGAGAGGGGGGCCAGGTCAGAACTATCCATTATAGAAGCTGTCTGTCAGTTTTCAGCTGGTCATTGTGTATTATATATCTGAGAGAATTGTATTACTGTATCACTGCCTGCTGAGGTTTAGCTAGGTTGACATTATATGATAGGTCAGACATAGGCTGAACAGGGAATAAGACAGTTATTACACTACTTTTACACTGTACTTTTACTCATGGCACCCCCAGGCCATTAACTCTATAAAGCGGTTTATGTTTTTGTATATGAAAGCTATTGAAGACACATGGAGTACTCTACTACAGACTGAACCGGTTGTTGCTCCCTGTCCTCTGTCACAATAATATCTGGAGTTGAACTTAATATGATATTGACACAGCAAAGTCACTATGATGTCTGGTGTGATATTGACACAGCAAAGTCACTATGATGTCTGGTGTGATATTGACACAGCAAAGTCACTATGTCTGGTGTGATATTGACACAGCAAAGTCACTATGATGTCTGGTGTGATATTAACACAGCAAAGTCACTTTGTCTGGTGTGATATTGACACAGCAAAGTCACTATGATGTCTGGTGTGGTATTGACACAGCAAAGTCAATAAGGTTAACCTTTCCTCTCCTTCAGGGGGGTTTGACATCTGACAGGTTTGTGTATCAGAAACAAAAAGACACTTCATTTTAACTCACTTGTTTAAATTGTATTTTTACATAAAACCCAACATCTTTATGAATCCATTTTAATATAGCCCTAATTCCAATTTTCCTGTAACATTCCATGGTCATTACCTATTAGTCACAAGAGTGAATGCTCTGTTAAGTGTAGTGAAAGTGAGAGTAGCCTGGTGAGTGAGAGGGAAGAAGGGAGGGAGGGAAGTGGAGGGGTGAAAGATAGAGGTAGGGAGAGAGAGCAGCTAGTATAGTCTATCTATGCATACAGACTGACCGTCACCGTGGTGGAAACTTCAAACAGCCACACATCTGCTCCTAGCTTTGTCTGGCACGGGGGCTGCCGAATCGTCCGGTCGATCCTTTTCTAGGGAGTGAGTTAGAAATCGTTTAACTGAATGACTTGGCAAAGATGGATACTTAATACGGAACATCTGTTCGTTGGTTAAATGTATGGCTGGTTAATTAATGGTTACACTCTGTGGCAGTAACTCAGTACTAATCAGGCGAGGAAGCATCGCCGCGAGCGCAGGTGGTAAATCCAGGTGAATGAACCAATAATTGGTTCATGAGGACCGGGATTTGATTTATTATGGTGGACTCACGGATTTACTATGACAACTAAGAGCAAGTCGATGAAACTGAAGCTGCGGCGGTGTTTCAGTGAGACGCTGCGCGATTCCACGTCGAAAGCCTGGGATCTACTATGGAAAAATGTCAGGGATCGAAGACTCGCAGGTCAGTCTCCAAAAAGTATCGGTGTAGTATTGAATACACACAATATTTATTTGATTTTATTTGTTGTAAGAAAATACCCATTCTTAATTTTGTTATATTTAAAAAATATATTTGACAGATTTTAGCACAGAACGGTTTCTAACATGGTTTTTATTAAACAAGTAGTTTAATAAGCCCACTAAATTACAAATCTGGCCGTTGTAGTTAATTTTCTAATCACAATGAACCAAGAGAATGTAAAGGGGAAATCAACAGTTGTTAGATTCATTGACTCTTAAAGAATATATCTTATAAATGCCTCATATTAGCTTTGTTCAACTGCCACACCGCATCAGAACCCAACATATAGGCAGGCTTGTTTTGCTGCAATGTCTGTTAACAAAGTTAATGTCAACAAAAACGATATAGCCTCAAAACATGGTTACAACTATAATTGATATCATGGATGGTCAGTCCTTGCATCCATAGCTCAGTCTATGTGGCCATTTATCCACCCCCATCCTCAGCTTTTTAACTAATCTGGGACGGGGACAACGCGTTGTTATTGTTTCTACTGCTGATTGGTGCTTTAAACTATTCATCATACCGCTCATTGGTTGTTTGACACAGGCAGCACAATCCTGATCTTTTTTTCACGAATTGGTCTTTTGACTTTTCACGTCAGATCTTTTTCAGCGATGATCTGATTAGTCAATAGACCAATTAGTGGAACAAAAATATCAGAATTGGGCTGCCTGTGTAAACGCAGGCTATATGTACAGAATACATTCTGCACAGTTGTCCTCATAATTAGTCTTCTACAATACCCATTAACACGTGTCCACCAGGTGTACTTACCTTAGTGTCACATGGGATTTACTTCCCTCTTAATTATTCGTTTGTTTAAGGATCTTCTAATTTACAATAATAATTAGAATTTCCCAAAACAATTTATAATACGGTTTGACTTCTTATTCGCTGCTGGTTGGTTATAATAATTAATTTGGATTAAATTAAAACAATATCACAAAATATGTGAGTAATGTTCTCACGTGTAGCACCAAAGCAAGACCCATTATTATCCCAATGTGAATTGAAGCTAAGCATGTAGGTGAGGTTTGAAACTGTGAGTTAGAGTCCAGACCCCCTACTGTCACTGCTGCTGAAGGCTGTACTTAATGGTTATAGGATGTTTCCTCGATTAGTTTGCCTCATAATTCAAATGTGAAGATTATTCATCCCAAATATCATTCCCTATATAGTGCACTACTTTTCACCCAGGGGCCTATACGGTTCTGGTATAAAAAAAAGTTGTGCACTATACAGGGAATAGGATGCCATTTGGGACATCCACTGAGAGTTATTTCCTTCAGGTACCTTTCTGTCAGAGATTTAAAATACAGCTGGAGCTGCTTGCTGGGAGAATGATATTTTATTTTCGAAGGAGCTCCTGAAGCTTGGTCTGTGTGTGTAGAGAGCCAAGTACACCACTAGGTGGTGCCAGTCAAATTATCCATACAGTAGGACAGCCCAGTAGTCTAGTAGGTTATGAAATAACTGAGAGGGATTCCATTCTCCATCTGTATTTCACTGTTATAATTATGTGATGTGATGGAAGTTGCCCTCAACTGTCCCTGGAGATTGTAAATGAATCAGATTGGTGTCAGTTCTGTCTTCTTATTGCATCACTATGGGCTGGGTTTCCTGGACACAGTCCTAGACTATATAGCACTTTCAATGGAGATTTTCCATTGAGTTTGGTTTTTAGTGCAGGACTGGGCTTCATTTGTGTCCGGGAAACCACCGCTATAAGCATATTTTATTGCTACACTATACTGTAGGTGCTATGTGTGATCATCCTTCACAATATTGTCTTTGTCTTGTTTTAGAAGCATGTCTATCTCTGTTTCTGTGTATTTAATGTTGTTTAAACCCTGCCAGTCCATCTCAACTGTGCAGTACTGAGACACCTCTCTGATTTAACTGCCTTTAGAGCCCTGTGGCTGCATTGTTGCTTCATTGTTGCTGCGTTGTTTGAAAGGTTGACACATGAATCCAACATTCTATTCCATATTTGTATCCTGGTGATATGCCATGGTGCCATGCATCTAGCAGCCCAGCCATTGGACCTCCTCCTAGCCTTGGCCTGCTGTGTGTTTAGAAGCACTCTAAACAATGAGGGGCCGTTTGTGGGCTGGGCTTGGCTGGATACAGCTGAGTGTCTGGCCTGTGTGTGTGCATGCGTCGATCAGACCTGACTGACTGGTGGTCTATTGCTTTTAACTGTCATAATGAGTCATAATTCTAACACATCTATTACATTTCTAGGAGACCACTGTGTACAATAACCTCTTTGGCAATGGTCTGGTCATAGAGATGCCTGTTGGTTGTGTTTTTACTGAGGAGGTATTCTAACATCTGTTACATGTCCTATAATCCAGCTCCATGAGAAGACCTGGCTGACATTGAGGGTCGTTTAAGCAATAAGGCCTGAGGAGGTGTGGTATATGGCCAATATACCACAGCTAAGGGCTGTTCTTATGCATGATGCAATGCGGAGTGCCTGGACGCAGCCCTTAACCGTGGTATATTGGCCATATATCACAACTCCCCGAGGTGGTTACCAACGTAATTAGAGCTGTTTTGTCATACGGTCTGATATATTAGGCTCATATTCGGTCTGATATACCATGGCTGTCAGCCAATCCGCTTTCAGGGCTCGAACCACCCAGTTTATAATGAGGGATATAGGCTCTCTTCAGTTAGCACCTGCTCTAGAACATGTGCTTGGCATGAATAAGAGACTCCCAGACAAGACTGCGGTTGCTGTGTCCTCAAAGTGAAAGCACCTGCTACAGTCATATCTGTCCTAGGGTTTCTCTCTTTGAAATGTCCTCAGTTCTTAGAATCAAAGAGGACATTCCTACTGCAGCCCAGCATCAGACCCAGTCTAAAGGGTTGATTATTTAGATCATGGGGTGGAATTCATCCGTCATTCTGAGGCTACCACAGGACAGGAGCCAGACCAAAGCCAGAGTCATGCAGGGCTACCAGCGTCTATCTCTGAGTCACTCGCCACATCAAACCAGACCAGAGCCTAAACATTTACCCATTTGACTCTATTCTCTGATCAGTCCTGGTTCCAGCCACCTAGTAATACTACTTCCAACCTATCACCACAGAGCACCTATCACCACAGAGCACCTATCACCACAGAGCACCTAGCATCATGTAGCTCAGACTACAGGAACGCTCAGAACAGTGCAGCCACCCAACACACCAGAGACAGGGACCTCCACCCCCTCAGTGTGTGTGTGTGTGTGTGTGTGTGTGTGTTTAACAGTAGAGTCAACCTGAACAAACAGCTTATCCACAGTGTAACAGCTCCTGGTGTAGCCAGTCAAAGCCAGAGGTAGTGCATGAAAGCATGCAGAGGGTTGGGGGGCTCTGAAGTGAGCTAGGGGTGAATGGTGGTCTTTGTTGCCCTTGGAGGGTCCTACCAGCCAGAGGGACAGGGGCTGTTTGGCTGCATCCCAAATAGCACCACCCTATTCCCCATATAGTGCACTAATTGTGACCAGAGCACTAAAGGGAATAGGGTGCCATTTGGGAGGCTGTTTATCTTGGTGGTGTGCTTACTAGCAGCCCCAGTCCCAATCCTACCCCTGTCCTGTTCTAGTCCCATGTGGAGCCCTGTGCTGCAGGTTACACAGGCAGGCTGTGTGTTGAGAGGGTGGAAACCACCAGAGTGGCCCGCTGTGACGGGGAGTGAGTGGGTCTGCTCTGTTAGGATGTGGACTCTATTTTAAATGTGAATGATGACTTCTGTTGTTCCATTCTATTCCAAACGCAAAAACACTACTGGAAAGTTATCAAGTCTCAATATATACTTTTATTACTATTTAGTTTAAACTTCACTGTTGAGAACTGTATCTTATCATCATATCTCATTCTCAAGTGTCCAAGATCTGTTTAGTGCTCTAGAGAGCAGAAACAGTCTGACACTCGGGCTATTGTAGTGGGGCTGTTTTAATGAACCATAAAGCTTATTAGGGTCTGTATTAACCAGTACCAGTAACCACCTTATTAGGGTCTGTATTAACCAGTACCAGTAACCACCTTATTCGGGTCTGTATTAACCAGTAACCACCTTATTAGGGTCTGTATTAACTAGTAACCACCTTATTTGGCTCTGTATTAACCAGTACCAGTAACCACCTTATTAGGGTCTGTATTAACCAGTAACCACCTTATTAGGGTCTGTATTAACCAGTGTAGAGTTGAGATTCATTATAATCCAGGTGTTTAGGCTCAATGGTTTCTTCTTCACAAGGTGCCACAGGCTTCCTGTCCTGTTGACCCCCACTGTGAATGGAGATGGGCGGGGAGTGGTGTTGGAGTATGGGCGTGGGAAGGGGCCTGGGGGTGGAGAGGGGGTTGTTGTGGAATGGTGGGGGTGGGGAGGAGATATTAGCATTCTCCCTCTCTTCATTCTTTTTCCTCTGTCTACTCAGCATGGCAAAGAGACTCCCTTATCCTGACTAAACTTGGCACCTGTGTGCAGGTCCACTCTCCACAGCGTAGGATTGTTTTGGGCAGGGCGGGTCCTAACAATACTGTTTTTCTAAGCCCTCCCATTTCCTCCTCTCTGTCTTGTCCTCCTGCCTCCCTCCTCTCTGTGCTTACTCAGTTCACAGGCATTCTTCTGGTATTTATATTTCCCTCCAGACCAGTGTTCAGGCGTTCAGTCGGTTCCTTTCCCTCTCTCACACACAGACACTGGATAGAGCTCAGCAAGGTGGGCAGTACTCCAAGTACTGATCTGCCACTGGCTGCTGTCCGGTCACCTGACCTGGAGAGGTGTAGTGTTGTGCTGGCACTCCTCCTCCCTCCCCTCTAGCCTCTCAGCTCTCCTTCCGAGCCCCAGCCTTTCAGATCCCACTGGGCTGCTAGCGCCTGGATGTGAAGCCTTCTGCTGCTGGATCCTGTCTGAGAGAGTGTGTTTATCGGTCAGGGGCCAGTGTAGTGTGTGTGTCAGTCAGTCTAGCAGTGCCAGTGCTGTAGTAGTAGTCATGTACAGGGATCTGTCTGACAGAGACTCTGAGCCCCAGGGGCCAGGCAGTGAGTCTCTGGGCAGCAGTATGAGTCAGGACAGCCAGGACTGTCTGGGCAGTATGACTCAAGAGAGCCAGGATATCTACCTAAGGATGGACCACCACCGCCGTCGCTCCGGATACCGCCTGGGACGCATCATTGCCCGGCAACAGCTACTCCGGAGGATAGCTGGAGGTAGGAGGAGGAGTGATAGCTCTGGTTCAGGGTGTTATGTACTGTTTGCTGACAGCCTTAAGCTTCAGCAAGCCGCACATAACACCCAGGACTAGAGCTAGTTGAGTAGATACTGTAGTAGGAGTGGTGGTGGAAACTCTGTTTGAGAACTTCTGGACACTCATAGTATTATGATGGTGGATGTTGACCATATGAAGGCTGGTGTAGACAGACATTGTGAAGGACAATCAGATAGTTCCTTGTTCCTCTGAAGTTCAGCGACAGGGAGCCATAGTCTGTCATGGTTATCTAATCAGCCTATAGCTTGATCTAGCAGCAGCCCTGCTCTGCTAGTGTGTGTGAGGACATGAGCGCTAGCTAGTGTCTGTCAGTGTGTAAGGACATGGCAAGGTGCTGTACTCTGTCAGCCAGGAAGTAACTCTAGTGTTGCTTAACGTAATAACACATTTAGCAAGCTGTGTAAAGGGTGACTAATATTGTTGTTCTAGACTAGCACACCACAGTGTTCCTACATACCAGAGGGTTGATTATGTGCACAGTTCCCTAGGTATGTAAGACATAATGTGTAATTTGGTGTGGTGGCTGTGTTGTTGTATTGATCCTAAATAAGATACGCAAGTTAAGGCAACAGCACAGGAAGTGCAGTGTGTTGGTAGCATGACACGCTATTCCTTATCAGCCCCACCTGAACCCTGATAGCTGACCTACAGTACCTTCAGAAAGTATTCACACCACTTGATTTGTTCCACATTTTGTTGTTTAACAGCCTGAATTTAAAATAGATTAAATGTAGATTTTGTGTCACTGGCCTACACACAATACCCGATAATGTCAAAGTAGAATTATGTTTTTAGAAATGTTTACAAATTAATTAAACATTTAAAGCTGAAATGTATTAAGTCAATACGTATTCAACCCCATTGTTATGGCAAGCCTAAATAAGTTCAGGAGGAAAACATTTGCTTAACATGTTACATAATAAGATGCATGGACTCTGTGTGCAATAATAGTGTTTAACATGATTTTTGAATGACCACCTCATCTCTGTACCCCACACATACAATTATCTGTAACGTCCCTCAGTCAAGCAGTGGATTTCAAACAGAGATTCAACTACAAAGACCAGGGAGATTTTCCAATTCCTCGCAAAGAATGGCACCTATGGTAGATGTTAAAAAAAAGCAGACATTGAATAAGCATGGTGAAGTTATTAGTTACACTTTGAATGTTGTATCAATACACTCATTTTAACTTCAAAGATACAAGTGTCCTTCCTAACTAATTTGCCAGAGAGGAAGGAAACCACTCAGGGATTTCACCATGAGGCCAATGGGAACTGGATTAACAACATCGTTTTGTTGGATTTGCCACAAACAAAACACATCACTGAGTACCACTCTTCATATTTTCAAGCATGGTGGGGGGTGCATCATGTTATGGGTATGCTTGTCATCGGCAAGGACTAGGGAGTTGTTTAGGATAAAAATCAATGGAATAGAGCTAAGCAAAGGCAAAATCCTAGAGGAAAACCTGGTTCAGTTTGCTTTCCAACGGACACTGGGAGACAAATTCACCTTTCAGCAGGACAATAACCTAAATCACAAGTCCAAATATACACTGGAGTTGCCTACCAAGATGACATTGAATGTTCCTCAGAGGCCTAGTCACAGTTTTGACTTCAGTCGGCTTGAAAATATATGGCAAGACTTTCTAGCAATAATCAACAACCAACTTGACAGAGCTTGAAGAATTCTTTAAAGAATAATGTACAAATACTGTACAATCCAAGTTCTTAGCGATATACCCAGAAAGACTCACAGCTGTTCGTGCTCATACACCTGCATTGCTTGCGGTTTGGGGTTTTAGGCTGGGTTTCTGTACAGCACTTTGTGACATCAGCTGATGTAAGAAGGGCTTTATAAATACATATGATTGATTCTCGCTGCCAAAGGTGATTGTCTAACATGTATTGACTCAGGGGTGTGAATACTTATGTAAATTAGATATTTCTGTAGCTCATTTTCAATACATTTGCAAACATTTTGAAAAACATGTTTTCACTTTTCATTATGGAGGTATTGTGTGTAAGTGAGTGAGAAATAAAAAACGATTTAATCCATTTTGAATTCGGGCTATAACAAAATGTGGAATAAGTCAAGGCTTATAAATCATTTCTGAAGGCACTGTAGCAATACAATAGAGGAACTAACAAACTGATTAAGCAATAAGATATATGTGCATAGAAGATAATGTCCCTGGCGATAGCCAGCACAGTAAGCAATATGAATGAGTTTATGGTCAAACAATGACTGACTTGACCTTCAGCCTTCATTACTCTGCTGCTGTTATCTGCTCACAGGATTAGTCAACTGTGTGTGTGTGTGTTCCCTGGCCTGGCCCTGCCTTCAGGTCTGTCATTAGGGTTCTATTATGTCCAACATGAGTCCACAGAGAGAGTTTGACCTGAGAGGAGAGGAGCTGCAGTCCATCCCTGTTCCTCCCTGCGTCTTTTGTCTTTTACCCAGAGTGCTGTGGATGGCTTACCTGGGGGTGGAGCATGTTTGGGAGAGGGGGCATGCATTACAACAGAGGTGATACAGTATAGGTGGGTCTCCCCTCCTCCTCCCCCTGCAGGTGTGAAAGGCAGGCTGTGGGCCCAGAAACTGGATCGAAGCTTGGCCACATTTCACCTCAGAGTAGAGCAGAGAACTCTCCATCAGTCAGCAGTAAAGCCTCAGGAAGAGTTTAGTCCTCATTTAGTCACTGTCCCTGGCAGGAGTCAGAATATACCCTGCCTGTATTCTCAGCGTGACATAGGCAGCTGGCCTCTAACATCTCAGAGGAGTCAGTGGATTCATGTTTAGCTGTTTCTGTGGACCGACAGACAGATCGACAGATAGAGAGGCGAGACACCGGTGTTATTGTTGTTTGACTGATTGATGCAGCTAGACTGTGTGGTTCGGTGGAGGTATGTTTCGACTCTGTTTCATGTGGAGGTATCGTGATGATCTTGGGTAGAGGAGGAAGAGGCCTGTAGAATCATGTGTCTGGGTCTGACTGCTCAGATCAAAGCTGTCTGGTGTGTGTCAGCTATTTAGGTCAGAGACGATGATAGCAGAAAATATGGTATGTTGTCGTATTGGATGTAACTTTTATTTTTTGTTCACATAAGTCTAATCCTTATATGACTCATGGCTGTCACAGTCATGGAAAGGATCTTAAAGGTTCTCTCTGTTGAGAAGATAACCGTTTTGTTCCTGCTATAAACACCTATTGTGTCTTAATTCAACATATAGGAGAAGGCATTTACTTTGTGTAATCATATTCTTAGGCTTAGGGTTAAGAATAGAGATTGCCAACCCTAGAAACTTAATATTTGCTTTGTCCTTTGTAAACCTCACACATTATTATTCACTTGTAAGGCATGTATAAAATGAATAAAACAAATACTGATATTGTATGAAAAAGATATGGAAAATTATATTATTTTGTACTAATACAATTGCTCAGAGAAAGTAATACAAAAAAATCTCAAGATATGGGTCAAAATGATCGGCACCTCTGTTGTCAATACTCCAGCATCCTCCCCTTGTGAGGATAACGACGCTGAGCCTTTTTCTCTAATGTTTTATGAGATTGGAGAACACATTGGGAGGGATCTTAGACCATTTCTCCATACAGAATCTTTCCAGATCCTTGAAATCATTCATCCTTCTTATGGACTGCCCTCTCCAATTAAAACCACACGTTTTCAATCGGGTTCAAGTCTGGGGACTGAGATGGCCATAGCAAAATGTACATTTTGTGGTCAATTAACCATTTCTTTGTGGATTTTGATTAGAGCTTGGGGTTATTGACGTGCTGGAAGATCCACTTGGTAAAGTTCATGATGCCGTTGACCTTGACAAGGGCCCCAAGACCAGTGGAAGCAAAATGACCCCGTAACATCAAAAATCAACCACCCTATTTTACTGTAGGTATGAGGTACTTTTCTGCATATGATTCTGTTTTGCAACACCAAACCCACCACTAGTGTGGCCAAAGAGCTCTATTTTCATGTCATCTCACCACAGCACCTGTTCTGATCCAAGTGCCAATGCCTTTTATCAAACTCCAGGCAGTGTGGGCGGCAGGTAGCCTAGCGGTTAGAACGTTGGTCCAGGAATTGAGAGGTCGAATACCCGAGTCGACAAGGTGAAAAATCTATTGATGTGCCCTTGAGCAAGGCGCCATACTACTTTGGCTGACCCTGTAAAACAACACATTTCACTGCACCTATGTATGTGACAATAAAACATATTTGTTTTGTATAAAAAAAAACACAATTTCTTTTGCTCATCATTATCAAGGGGTCAAATAATTCCAGTCCCCACGGTACATCATAAAGGTCTGACTTTGTCCCCAGAATGGAATTTCATTGAACTTCATTGATCCATCGAGATGTCACAGGCTTTACATAACACATTACAAACATATAGGGCTGGTTTCCTGGACATGGATTTAGCGTAGTCATGGACTAAAACGCTGTTTCAATGGAGATTCTTCATTGGGGGTACTATGAATGCACTGACCTTTTTGTCACAGACAGTGGTGTTAGAGTCTGTCCAGTGAACTGACCTTCTCCATGCCCTGTTGTGGCCTGTCTCCAGCTGACCAGCTCCATTGACATAGCAGGCGAGGAGAGGGCGGGACTGTGCTACCACATCTGGGTTCAAATACTATTTGAATCATTTTAAATACTTTATCTCTGCTTGATTGAGCTTACCTGGCTTAATGGACCAATAGTGCAGAAAACCTGCAAACCTTGTCTATCATATAGGCTAGAACAAACGCTCAAAGTATTGGAAACATTGCAAATATTATTTGAAACCAGGTCTGGGGGTTACCCGGCCATAGTGACGGGTAGAATAACAGACTGTGGGAGGGAGTGACTGGGAGCTACTGGGAGTTTGTATAATTTCACCCCAAATTCCAGGGAAGCTTGTCCAGCGATCTTAGTCATGCTTCCCATCTGATGGCATTGCAGAGACACTCCAGCTACGGATGTGTGGGAGTGTGTGTGGGTCCTATTCAACTGCTGTAGCCATACCATACAAGTGAGTTGCTACAGTGTACGGCATTCCCAAATCCATTATGCATTATATAAATGTTAGGCAGATTAGGCCTATAGAGCAGTGACTGTAGTCCAATATCTATCAGGTTTTTCCTGCCCCACAGAGTGAAGGAATTATCCAGTCTTTGACTCTGCAGCAGGGAATGAGGATGAGGCCAGCCTCACTGCAGCAGGGAATGAGGCTGAGGCCAGCCTCACTGCAGCAGGGAATGAGGATGAGGCCAGCCTCACTGCACCAGGGAATGAGGATGAGGCCAGCCTCACTGCAGCAGGGAATGAGGATGAGGCCAGCCTCACTGCAGCAGGGAATGAGGATGAGGCCAGCCTCACTGCAGCAGGGAATGAGGATGAGGCCAGCCTCACTGCAGCAGGGAATAAGGATGAGGCCAGCCTCACTGCAGCAGGGAATGAGTATGAAGCCAGCTTCTCTGCAGCAGGGAATGAGGATGAGGCCAGCCTCTCTGCAGCAGGGAATGAGGATGAGGCCAGCCTCACTGCAGCAGGGAATGAGGATGAGGCCAGCCTCACTGCAGCAGGGAATGAGGATGAGGCCAGCCTCTCTGCAGCAGGGAATGAGGATGAGGCCAGCCTCACTGCAACAGGGAATGAGGATGAGGCAAGCCTCACTGCAGCAGGGAATGAGGATGAGGCCAGGTTCTTTCCAGCAGGATGTGAGGATGACGGATTTGGAACTCAGCCTATGTGCACGAGGGAAGAGGCCTGGGTTCTATTCTAGAGGAATGTGTCTCTTTCCTGTCAATATTACTGCAGCTCAACTCTGTCTCTCTAGATCTGTACACCAGACTGACTGCATCTCTCCCTGTATCTGCTGCTTCTGCTACTAAGGCAGTGGAAAAACCCAACACTTCACACCCAAATGTAACTATATAGGCCCTCTGTGTCCAATTCCCCTGTACTCACACACAGACCCTCACACACGTGCTTGTCCGCCCCTTTCCCCCCCTCTGCCAGTACACACTACACCCTCTGTCCACAGTCAATGACCTTTTCATGCCACCATGGAGGGACATTTCCTGCTCGATTCTTGATTTGCTTACTTGAATTCCTTGCTAAATTCCTCAGTCTAACAAGTTATTTTAATACTAACTCCAAGTTGCTTGGAGGTTGTTCTACTGGCAAACCCATTCTAAAATAATCTGTCTCCACAGAGCAGAGAGGAAGCCAGAAGATTGGTCAACTGCTCGGTCAGAGCTAATGCAACAGTCATTGTTAGATCTCTAGCGTTGATCATGTCTAGAGTAGTGGACATTGGGGCTTTGGACCTGGTATGTTAATCAAGACTAAATTCCTGAGAAACTGTCTGCATATTTCTATATCTTTAAATCTCTACCTATGTCTATATCTATACCTGTATCTGTAGTGGTGATATACTATAGATGGCTGCCTGGGTTTTAAAGACTGGCTGAAATGGTGCTTTACTGTGGTAGAACACTGAACCATGACGAAAGGCTGGCTCGCTGACACCGTTTGTTTTCATGTCTTCACTGAGGGGTCTATGTTTGGTACGGGTCTTCCTGTTCAGTCTGACCTCCGAGCAGACCCCCGAGCCTGACCCTCCAGTGACCCTTCATAACAGCCCTCTGACCCCCCCTGTGAATCTCTTGTTGCAGCCAGGGGCTCCATTCTCTCTCTGTGAAGACCATTAGCTCTCTCCCTCTGTCTCAGGGCTCAGGACACTGTTGGCACCTGACCTACTGGTAGGAGTTACAGCCTGGCAGCTGTATTGTAATATCCTGGAGTGAATCTGTCTGTCTGTCTCCTCAGGAGGACTGTGATAACTAGCAGTGTGGACTGAAGGTGCAAGGTTGTTGTGTACATTACATGACTTGGTGGTTGTGTACAGCAGCTATATGACTTGGGTTATTATGTATCATAGAACCAGGCTCCCGGCCTGCTAGATACCCCGATGAGCCCCAGTAAAATACAGCCATGTTGATCATATTAATGATACCTTAGCAGGAAGTAGCCTATTTCATCTCCACGTTTACCCAGAGGTCCAGAGTCATGATGAAATGCTCGATCATGTACACATGGTCTAATACTCCAGTATGTATTTGTGGTACAGAATAGATGTGTTCTGTTGAATGGGAAATTCCATGAGGACCTATTTAAGTGACCATCACCATGGAAAACTTTTAAACACGTGATCCTCAGAGTGTCTTTGTCCCACAGGGAGGATCATGTTCCATGCTGCTTAGTGACGACACAGACTGTAAATCTGTATGACCACATCACTGGTATGCAGATGTCACAGTCAGATCTCATGACTATAGTAGAGCATGGTGCTGCCTCTGATGCTGATGTGCCTAGCCTTGGGCGCCCAGGTTTCCAAGGTGACGTGAAAGCCTGTGACAGAGCCTACGTTGTGCCCTACTCAACACGACCCTGATGGTGGCAGACCAGGACTTCTTATCTATTTCTATAGGGAAAGTGATGTGACGCACAGGCTACGGCCCAAATGATAACCCTGGTCCCAGTTAGCAGCACTCCTGCCTCTCCTACAGCCTGTGTGTCTAACCTGACAGCTGTCATGTGCAGACCAGCCCAGTCATAGAGCAGGCTAATGATTGACTACATACCTGATATCCAGTGTAACGATACACACAAGTCATATATTAACAGAACCAGGCTGGAAAACTCTCACTGCTCAGCTCAACTCAAAGGTCAATCACATTCCTGAGGGGAAATGCTCAAATAATTCCCCAATACAAAGTGGCACAAATCAAGTCAATAACAATGTATATAATTAACACATATCTCAGTAACAGTTATTGAAATAAGGCTTTATTAAGATTATTTATTAACTGAGGACTGTGATTGTGTCTGTTGAAAGTGAAGTCCAGAGCTCTGTTGATCTTTACATTAACCTCAGCTGGAGTGTGTGTTTGTATTTGTGTGTGTGTGTGCGCTTGCGTGTGTGTGTGCATGTGTGTGTGTGTGTGTTTGAAAATAAACATGGTGTTTTCATGGCAATTCGAGTGGAATAATATGTTAGATGAGAGGTTATTGGTTGTGCCTCCTGGTGATTCAGTAGCCTGTAATCAATGTTCCACTCGGTTTCCTCAGGTCACTGGGTTCATCCAGTCTGCTGCCCTCCTCTGGTATTAATGTGTAACTGCACTACCACATGGCGTGTGTGTGTGTGTGTGTGTGTGTGTGTGTGTGTGTGTGTCTCCTCCTAGCCCTGTCTGTGTGATAGCTGTGGTTCTGGGACAGAGTTAACAGAGTCTGTTTGTCTGTCAGTAATTCATGATGATCTTTCTCCAGTTGTATTACACAGCTCATGGAAAACCAAATGACAGTGTTTGCTATGCTATCAAAGACAGGAGAATTACAGTATACAGGCTTACATTATGACAGGGAAACAGCATTGCCAGAAACAAACATTATATTACCTTGTGTACGCACGCACGCACGCACACACACACACACACACACTGCTTATAATAGGTGACTGATTTACAGAAGGCTGCTGTCAAAGTGGAGCACATGCATGTCCATTAGCAGGAGGACAAGGTTACTAACTACATAGAACCCAGCTGTGTTACAGACTGCACTGGAGAGGGAGGGGGAGGAAAGGGATAGGGGGATAGTGGCATCTGATAAATCCCAGAGCAGACAGGACTGAGGATGGAAGGTAGGAGGGGAGAGAGAGGGAGAACAGAGAGAGAGAGAGAGACATTCAGTAAGGCTGTTGTAGTGGTGGCAGCAGTAGCAGGAGGACAGCCAGGCTTGCGGTGGTGTGGTGTGGGGACCATCTCGCTCTCTCTGCCTGGAGTCTGTTTCCTCACCCTGTATCTGGACCCAGAGACCCACCAATGCCAACAGGTACCTCTCTACTCTCTCTCTCTCTCTCTCTCTCTCTCTACAGCCTGCCCTGTACAGTACCTCTGCCACAGGTATTACACCTCTCTACTCTATATCTCTCTGGCCTCACACAGGTCTGTGGATTTGTCATGCTGATGTTCAGTTGAAGAAATCTGCTCTTTGTCTCGTAGACAAAAAACAACAGAAGGTAAAAAGGCTGTTTGATGTTATTGTTCCTCTGAGAGAAGAACTACTGAGTCATTAAGAAGCTAGTTCTTATGTCACTATTCTGGAACTTAGTCATCTGGTATGGGAGTGTTTCTATGTCCTCATGCTGAACTACTAAGATTATCTCTTAACGTTAACAACTTACGCTCTGGATGCATCCCGACTGGAATCATATTCCCTACATAGTGCACTACTTTTGACCAAAGCCCTATGGGCCCTATATAGGGAACAGGGTGCCATTTGCGCCATATGGTCTGATTTCTGAACAGAGAGGAGGGGTGGTGTTGGTACACAGTGTGTTGAGAGGGGTGACAGACTTGTTGAAATGAAAAAGGAAATCTCCAAAAGCCAGAGTTGATGTTTTTCTCTCCTCCATGAAGGGCCTCCAAGATAGCTGTCAAAACAACTTTAGCATGTGTGGGAAAATGGTCCTGGTCCAGCGCCTGGAAGTGTTTATGTAGAATTTGGGGCTGAGGTTGGGGGATGGACTGGAGCTGAGGGCTGGGGTTATAGAGCAGGCTGGGGTTTGGGGCTGAGGTTGGGGGATGGACTGGAGCTGAGGGCTGGGGTTATAGAGCAGGCTGGGGTTTGGGGCTGAGGTTGGGGGATGGACTGGAGCTGAGGGCTGGGGTTATAGAGCAGGCTGGGGTTTGGGGCTGAGGTTGGGGGATGGACTGGAGCTGAGGGCTGGGGTTATAGAGCAGGCTGGGGTTTGGGGCTGAGGTTGGGGGATGGACTGGAGCTGAGGGCTGGGGTTATAGAGCAGGCTGGGGTTTGGGGCTGAGGTTGGGGGAAACACTGGAGCTGGGGGCTAAAGCTTGAGAGTGATCACTGTATGTCTTTCGTTAGCATGCATGGCGGATTGATTTGTGTTCTGTTTGGAGCTGCTGGCTGAGTGGGGCAGAGGTGTGAGGGGCTGTGGAGAGTGTAGAAGGACAGGATCTGTAGAGGTGTTTTCTCAGCCCTGCCTGGGGCCATGATGTTTCCTGATACAGACCTCTCTTCCAGGACTTGAGAAATGTGTTCATGTGGGTCAGGGTGAGGTTTAGATCTGGGCAGTACTATTGTCAGGAGTAGAGGGGAGACAGGAACACCAGTACCCTGTGAGACCAGACCACTGCCCCATCCTTCTCTCAGCCAGGAACAGGTCTGTAAATCACAGTGGTGGTTGAAGAAATGGAAAGCCCTGGTATAGCTCTGAGATTAGGACCAGTCTTCACTGTGTAGCAGCACTGATTTAGAACATATGTGATGTCTGCCTTTTGAAAACAACTTGAAGTAACACCCCATGTCTTTAGCCCCCTGAGGAAACATTATTCTAGAAGGTTCACTGGGTTTACACTAAAGGGGCAGCAGCCATGTAGGGAAGTCGGAGTCAGAAGGGGTTTTTACATCTCTGTGGGCAGTGGATGTTTTGGTGCTGTTGTCTTAGTAGACAGTGGTAGGTGTGTGAGTGACTGCCCAGGTATGTTGTTGTATGTGTCTTGTGTAGTTGAGACATAGTATGTGTCACTGTGTTGTCTAAGGTAGCTATGGTTCTAACAGCATTGGAGGTCTGCTCTGTGCTGGGTGAAAGGTTTGGTGACTATGTTGGAAGATTGAGTTAGTTTAAGAGTTGTTATCCTGCGTGATGAAAGGCTGGTCTTTCTGGGTGATCTTCTGAGCTGTTCCACGGGGTGAATGCAGTGTTGCTACAGCTGTTCTTCTTTCAACTCCATACCAGAGTATCTTAGCGAAGCTGGAGTGGAGCGAGATTCCTAAAGGCTGGAGCGTCAGCCTTCTCGCCAGCTCCAATTTTGTCTCGAGTAGCACTCACCTCACCAGCTCAGAGGATGCCCGGCCCAGCATGCATTTGTAGTCTACTTGTGTGCTGCTATATCCCCTTGCTTTAGCTACTGTCATGGAGTTCGCTAAATATTTTCATGAAGAAACTGATAAAACACACAGGTGCTAAATCAATGTGACTAAATCAATGTGACAAAGATGAGGACCAAGAACAAGAGAGGGAGTGAGGTGATGTAGTGTCCATAAATAAATAATCATTGTGGAATCTGAAAAGAAAGGTATCCTGAAGCATGATGGTGTACATACTACGTGCACATGCTAAAGGAAAAGAACGAGGTGGATAGATAACTAAGTGTGTCATTGTAGCAAAGTATTTATGAACTAAACATCAGATCTCTTAAATGTTGCGTTCATTTCCGTTTTATTATCTACACAATAGGCCATAATTGATTTTGACTCAATAGGCCATAATTGATTTTGACTCAATAGGCCATAATTGATTTAGACTCAATAGGCCATAATTGATTTTGACTCTATAGGCCATAATTGATTTTGACTCTATAGGCCATAATTGATTTTGACTCTATAGGCCATAATTGATTTAGACTCTATAGGCCATAATTGATTTTGACTCAATAGGCCATAATTGATTTTGACTCTATAGGCCATAATTGATTTAGACTCTATAGGCCATAATTGATTTAGACTCTATAGGCCATAATTTATTTTGACTCTATAGGCCATAATTGATTTTGACTCAATAGGCCATAATTGATTTTGACTCTATAGGCCATAATTGATTTAGACTCAATAGGCCATAATTGATTTTGACTCTATAGGCCATAATTGATTTTGACTCTATAGGCCATAATTGATTTAGACTCTATAGGCCATAATTGATTTAGACTCTATAGGCCATAATTGATTTTGACTCTATAGGCCATAATTTATTTTGACTCTATAGGCCATAATTGATTTTGACTCAATAGGCCATAATTGATTTTGACTCTATAGGCCATAATTTATTTTGACTCAATAGGCCATAATTTATTTTGACTCAATAGGCCATAATTGATTTAGACTCTATAGGCCATAATTGATTTTGACTCTATAGGCCATAATTGATTTTGACTCTATAGGCCTGGCATATTGCCACTGTCAAGGAGCTTTCCATACGGATTTGGTTATTTTGCCTAAAATCCTACCTATAGGAACATAAAAACAACAACTCTGCATCTCTGCCCAGCCTGTCAAGAGCAGCCAAAAGGGTGTTAAACATCCCTAGTGGCTCTGCAAGTGTGGAGGGGATATTTCTTTCTAGAATAGCCTTGAAATAATTGTATTCATATAGTCTAAATAATGTCTGGCTCCTGACCTATTTAGTGTTTATATGCTGTTTAATATGACATGTAGCCTATTTGAAATGATGTTCGCTTCTTACATTTACCCTTTCATGTTTATTAAACGACTTTCAATTCAAATCATATGGTTTGGTTTCAACACTTCTAAACCAAATGGTAGAGCTAGGTAGTCAGAAAATAGATGGGTGTTGGTTGAATTGTCATTTTAATGACTTAGAGCCAATTTGGTGGGGCTGTTTTTTCCCCTGTTAGGTTGGATCGGTTTTTAGCGGAGCGGTTGGAAAGGACATGCTCTGTGAGCAATGAGCGGGATTTCCGACAGCTCAACTCTGCTCACATACTCTGCTCCATACATACAGTACAGGCCCTTCAGAGAAACTGACTTCTGACCCAGTTGGCAGGCTTCGGGCCTGGTATGCATCCCAAATGGTGTCCTATTCCCTACATAATGCACTACTTTTAACCAGGGTCCGTAGGGCTTTGGTCAAAAGTATTGCACTATATACACGCTTAGAAAAATGGGTTCCAAAGGGTTCTTTGGCTGTCCCCATAGAATAACCCTTTTTGGTTCCAGGTAAAAATAATTTTTGGTTCCATTAAGAACCCTATGTGGAAAGGGTTTTTACATGGACCGAAAAGGATGACCAAAATGGGTTCTTCAAAGGGTTCTGCTATGGGGATAACCAAAGAACCCTTTTCGGTTCTAGATAGCAACTTTTTTTCTAACAGTTTGGGGAATAGGGTGCCATTTGGGACAAGACCAGGTCAACAACAGCAGCCTGCATCCTTCAGATTTGTAGCTCATGTCCTCCTGTTATCCTGCTGTTGACACTGACAATCAATAAGCTCTCTCTCTCTGTTTATCTCTCTCTCACACCCTTTCACTGTCACTCACTTACTTATTCACTCACTCATTCACTCACTCATTCACTCACTCACTGACTCTCTATCTCACTCCCACTCACTCTCTCGCCACACATGGTGTTGGGTAGATTAGCGAGTGAGTGGCAGTGGCACCTCCTGGTACGGTTGTGATAGAGGGTATTGTATGGGCTGTGGTATGGGGGTATGAGGGGGATATTGTGTGTAGTGACTGACGGTGGAGAGGTCTTAGGATGTAGCCCTGAGGGTGGCAAGGGGACCATGATGGAGACATGGGGGGAGGTTAATTAAAACCTGAAATGGAAAAATAGACCCACGTTGTTCCCACGACACTGGCAGAGTGACTTGGGGGCTGAGCCTGAAGCCGGGGCTTGGAAGATGGTAGGGGGTATGGGGACGGGTGGGAGGGGACACAGGAGGAGGGTGAGGGCTACCGGCAGAACCTGCGGTTAGGCTATATTATTAATCCATCTACTGCCTCGCCAGCACTCTGCTAGGCTCTCACTGGACCTACTACTGCCTATTCCTGGTTCTGTGTGCAGTACAACTACCTAAGTACAACCAGTCATTCAGGCTCTCTCCATTGAGTCTACAGACTACTCTTTATAGACAATAATTGAAGCCTCACTTAGCTCTTCCTATTGTCCATGCACAATTGAACTCTGTTAGACAAGGAAATGTTAGAGACAGGAGGAAATGTTGGCTTGTTTCAGACATGAGACATGTGAGGTTGTGGTTGACTAGAAGTGGCACACTGTTTCCTCCTGTCTGTCTGTCTGCCTCGGGCTGTTACTGTAAGGTAGTGTGATAATCATTGTGTGCAGCAGTAGTCTGTCTGTAACCAGGCTGCCTTCTCCAGGGTAGTCAGACAGCAGGGGAGCATAGCCACAGCTCTCGCTCGCTCGCTCTCTCTCTCTATCTATCTATAATTTCTTTCTTTCTTTCTTTTTCTCTTTCTTTCTTTTTTTCTTTCTTTCTCTCGTGCCATGTTAGACGCTGCCTGAGGATGCCTGTATGATTCATGGCTGCTGATTGTTGACGGTTTATGTCATGGTTTTATGTCATGCTTTGGTTTTCCCCACTTTAGCTGCCCACGCTTTTCCTTTCTGTCCATTTTCTGGAAAAACATCTGGACTCCAAGAAACTGCCCTACCTCCCTCCCTCCCCCCCTCCCTCCCTCCCTCCCTCCCATTCCATCCTTCTCACTTACTCCCCCCTCTAAAGCAAACAATGTAAAGCTCTCTGGCCATGTGACAGGGAGGAGGTGGTAGAGGGGTAAGATGGAAGGTCTGGGATGAGTAAAGGCTTCTCAAGCCACGGATCCAAACTATACTCTCATGTAGCCTTTGATTGTAGTGATGAGGTTTCATTGGGATTACATCTTTGGAGAGAAAAGTCCCACATTGCACACAGACATTAGTACACACGGCTCCTGTTGCTTGGCTCCTGGCATGATGTTCTCTGCCAAAAATGTGCTGAAAGAGATGTAGTGGGCAGAGCTGGGTAGGAGGGTACCGGGGGGTAGAGGAGGGGAAGAGGTGGTGTAGTGGAGGGATAAGGGGTACAAGGAGGGGAGAAGAGTGGGGAGTACCAGAAAGGGGTGGAGTTGGAGAGATATCAGGGGGTGGCCACATGGCTGTTTGGGGGTAGATGGAAAGAGAGAGGGAGAGAAGGGAGGTTTGGATGTGAGAGGGATCAGTAGAGATCAGTATCTCTGAGCAGCAGGCTGTGGTACTGGAGGGAGTCTAACGGTACTTACTGCTGCGTGGGAAGAGGAAAGATGCCCAGAAACTCTGAAACGTCTCTAATACGTCTGTAGAACGTCTGTAGAACCACCGTATTGGAATGTGTACATCCTAATGACTGTATGATGAAGATAACCAGTGAGTAAACCACAATCTGTTTGTTACATCATTACGGAGTAATATTTAGGATTGGACTAATATAGGGATAATTTATCTCTACTTCTTTAGAATTTAGACACGTCCAGTGTAGTGATTGTATTTATTTTAACAAGGAGCATGTTTCTTTATATGATGTTATATAGGCGTTGATCTACGCACTTAACAGTTAACCAGTTAGCTTTGTTGTTGGCAGCCAGCCAGACAGGCTTAGGGTTAGGGTTATGGTTAGGGCTTGCACTAGCAGGTTCAGCTCAACCCTCCACCAGCCACTCTCCAAGTCTGCATCCCTATGGACCCTGGTCAAAAGTAGTGCACTATATTATAGGGAATAGGGTGCCACTTCAGACGCACACAGACCAAGTGTGCCATCGCTTCCCCTTAGGACACTAGCTATCTGCCCGTAGATCTGATGTTTGTTCCATGACAAAATGTTCCTACTGCACTGACTGTGTCCCAAAAAGCGATGTATGGACTCTATATTAAATAGGGAAAGTAGTGCACTATATAGGGAATAAAGTGGCATTTGGGACACTGCCAGGAAATGTTCCTATAAAGGGAATGATGTTGCGTAAGGAGAGGAAGTCTTATCCCCTGTAGGGATAGGTTAGTCGGCCACACACAAGCACACCCTCACCTTAGTAACAAACGTACTGCTGGTGGCATTTTGGACCTTTGTCCCTCCACCGTGCTGGGTTTCATGTCATTGTTGCGATGCAACATTACACTGCACACAGTTTTACAGCCATGGTTGTGTAGTAACAAGCAGTTCCCGTCCTGACTCGTTGCCAGACCAGGGTTACATCCCAAATGGCACCATATTCCCTGTATAGTGCACTACTTTTGATGGGCCCTGGTCAAAAGTAGAGCAAAATACATGGAATAGGGTGCCAATTGGATCGCAGGCCAGCCTTTTCTCCCAGGAGAAGGTACGTCGGAACGTCGGTTGGAACAGAATGTCTCAAGATTCTGTTACAGAATGCCCAGGACAGGACAGTGGAATTCCCAGATCGTATTCCCTGTTCTGTTGCCAACAGTCCCACCTCCGGTGAGAATGGAGATGGAGGCACTCTCACCATGTGGTGCAGTAGAACAATATGGCTCTACTGTACTCAATACAATGTACAACTGGCAGGACAGGCTAGTCAGAAGAGAGAGGAAGTCCTGAACTCTACTGTACTCAATACAATGTACAACTGGCAGGACAGGCTAGTCAGAAGAGAGAGGAAGTCCTGAACTCTACTGTACTCAATACAATGTACAACTGGCAGGACAGGCTAGTCGGAAGAGAGAGGAAGACCTGAACTCTACTGTACTCAATACAATGTACAACTGGCAGGACAGGCTAGTCGGAAGAGAGAGGAAGACCTGAACTCTACTGTACTCAATACAATGTACAACTGGCAGTACAGGCTAGTCGGAAGAGAGAGGAAGACCTGAACTCTACTGTACTCAATACAATGTACAACTGGCAGGACAGACTAGTCGGAAGAGAGAGGAAGACCTGAACTATACTGTACTCAATACAATGTACAACTGGCAGGACAGGCTAGTCGGAAGAGAGAGGAAGACCTGAACTCTACTGTACTCAATACAATGTACAACTGGCAGGACAGGCTAGTCGGAAGAGAGAGGAAGACCTGAACTCTACTGTACTCAATACAATGTACAACTGGCAGGACAGACTAGTCGGAAGAGAGAGGAAGACCTGAACTCTACTGTACTCAATACAATGTACAACTGGCAGGACAGGCTAGTCGGAAGAGAGAGGAAGACCTGAACTCTACTGTACTCAATACAATGTACAACTGGCAGGACATGCTAGTCGGAAGAGAGAGGAAGACCTGAACTCTACTGTACTCAATACAATGTACAACTGGCAGGACAGACTAGTCGGAAGAGAGAGGAAGACCTGAACTCATGGAAAGTCTTAGTTCTTTCACTTCTGTAACCACTGATGCTGCTATCTTAAGACTAGTGACAGTGACCGGAGGTTTTCCTTACAACACTGCACTCAAAGACTTGTACTGAGATAGAGTTGAGCACGCATATACTTAATTCCACTAAGAACTGTCTAGTTGGCCAGGTTAGTGTCAGTTATCTATGGAAGATTTCCCATGTTGACTCAACCTGTGATGTGACCCTGTTATGGAGGCCGTTGGAGTAAACCGGGATCTGACGTGGGTGTAGAGGTAAACATGGACGTTGTCATCCAAGGACACTCTCTACATCCCAAATAGTACCCTAAACCCTTTATAGTGCACTACTTCTGACCAGTTCTATATGGAATCATAGAGCTCGGGTCAAAAGTACTCTAAAATATAGGGAATAGGGTGGCATTTGGTGCATACCCTCTCCCTCTGGGAACTGCTAATATTTATTCAATTGGTGGTCAGACTTGTCTGTCTATGGACCAAAGTCCCTAGTCACTGACATGTGGACACAGCGCTGTAATGATACAGGTTAGACACAACACAGGTGAGTCACAGAGAAGATGGTCACTGTGTTGGAGAGAGGGGGTGGGGTACAGTATAGCCACAGGCCGGGGTCTGGAGAAAGGTGGGGTAGATACAGGACAGATGAAGTTTCAGTGAAAGGTTATCACTGTCACAGACAGTTCTATATGGAGACCCAGGTGGGATGAACTGTGATAAATGACTAGTGCGTCACGGAGCGTCAGACAAAGACGGGCGGGAACAGACATGCTGGGATACCTCTTTTGAGTGGAGTGGTCCTCTGTCCTCTTTATTCACACTAGACATATTGTTGAGGTGACTGTCGAGGGATATGGGCTGAAGGATGTTCCTATTGTGTTGATCTGCTGTGATATTAACACTAGCTAGTCCTTCTACACACCAACTTGCCTGGAGTATACTGCTTCAATGCACTAGGCTATTGTCGCAGCTTCACTGTGGAGTTGGGATCATATTGGAACAGGAGGACAGGTTTGGGATCTGAATAGACTTCTATAACAGACCTGTCTGTAGTGCCAGTCCCGGGTAGGTGAGAATATTTTCATTCATAGTAGATGGGAGAGAATTGGAAACTGTTTTTGAATTTTACTAGGTCATCTTCTTTCTCCATGTTTGCTATAGTAGCCTATCGATTCTATAGTGAGAGTGGTGTGTGTGTGTGTGTGTGTGTGTGTGTGTGTGTGTGTGTGTGTGTGTGTGTAAGGAGAGGAGAGAAGTGACAAGAGTAAGTGAGAGTGAGGGAGGATTGACAGGAGTGAGAGTGAGCGAGGAGAGGGTGGAGTGAGAGAGGAGCGAAGAGAGTGAGGGGTCTGTTCTGTTAGTTAAACGTGAGAGGTCTGTCTGCTTCTTGTCCTGTGAGTCAAGAGTTCGGAACCAGAGAGGGGACGTCACCCCTCAGGTGTCAGCAGGGTCAGGTCATGACCCCACAACAGGGGTCACAACTAGGGGTCACCTGTAGGGGACAGGGTTAGGGTTATTACAGGACAGCTGCTCTATTACAGGACAGCTGCTCTGTCAGGAGGCTGGCTGGATACTTAAATAAACATTGTCATGCTGAAACAAGAAGGGCCTTCCTCGAACTGCTGCCACAAAGTTGGAAGCACTGAATCATCTATAATGTCATTGTATGCTGTAGCGTACACTGGAACGCTACGGAACTAAGGGGCCTAGCCCGAACCATGAAAAACAGCCTCAGGCTATTATTGCTCCTCCACCAAACTTTACAATTGGCACTATGCATTCGGACAGGTAGCCTTCTCCTGGCATCCTCCAAAACCAGATTCGTCCGTCAGGTCTGCCAGATGGTGAAGCGTGATTCATCACTCCAGAGAATGTGTTTCCGCTGCTCCAGAGTCCAATGGTAGCGAGCTTTACACCACTCCAGCCGACGCTTGGCATTGCGCATGGGGATCTTAGGCTTGTGTGCGGCTGCTCGGGCATGGAAACCCATTTCATGAAGCTCCTGACAAACAGTTATTGTGCTGACGTTGCTTCCAGAGGCAGTTTGGAACTCAGTAGTGAGTGTTGCAACCGAGGACAGGCGATTTTTACGCGCTTCAGCACTCGGCTGTCCTGTTCTGTGAGCTTGTGTGGCCTACCACTTCACGGTTGATCCTTTGTTGCTCCTAGACATTTCACAATAACAGCATTTACAGTTGACCGGGGCAGCTCTAGCAGGGCAGAAATTTGGCACCAACTGACTTGTTGGAAAGGGGGCATCCTATGACGGTGCCATGTTGAGTCACTGAGCTCTTCAGTAAGGCCATTCTACTGCCAATGTTTCTCTATGGAGATTGCATGCCCGTGTGCTCAATTGTATAGACCTGTCAGCAACAGGTGTGGCTGAAATAGCCAAATCTACTAATTTGAATTGGTGTCCACATACACTATACAAAGGTATCTAGAGAACATAAGACCGTCAGTCCAGGACAGTTTGATCTGCTGCCTATGCTTTGCTACGATACCTATATTTAGCATGATTTGTAGATTTCTTCTGTTTGACACGTCTAATATTTTGTAAAACTGAGATAAACACACAACCAAAATGCAGTGTTGAGACGATAAAAATGATAGATATGACTTTTAAGGTGCAGTTTTAGAAATGTATATCCCATGTCTTCCTGTCCTGATCCCTCTGCTGTCCAGCAGTGTATCCTGACTTGTATTTCTGCCGCCCCTCACAGAGCTCTGTGGTCAGGTTCTAGCCCTATAATCCAAGCTAGAAGAGTTAGAAGCTTAGAGACCAGACCTCAGACAGTCATATAAGGTTTTATGCTGGTCTACCTGAGGGACCAACTATTTATGACCTCAGTACTAGTTGACGTTTTATTGTCACATTCAGTACAGTGAAATGGTTATCTTGCATACTATCTAATAGCTTTATGGTTTCAATCTCAACTCTGCTTCTGTTTTTTGTTCTTCCAAGAGAACAACCATCCATGGTGAGTGCATAAAAGTTAAATTGTTAAGTGAATACCCCCTACCCACCATTCTGTGTTGGACATACTGTTTATTTCTGTTACTCTGACCGACAAGACATGTTTTCTTCTTCTGTTTCAGAACTCGAGGCAAAGGAGGCGTGTGATTGGCTACGAGCGGCAGGATTCCCCCAATACGCTCAGCTCTTTGAAGGTAGTTAACTCAATCAGCCAATAACACACCATAACAATGCAACACTGGTACACACACAAACACACACACACACATTTGACTGTCAGCTCCCCTCTCCAGTCATGTATTATTGTGTGAGAGAATGGTTTGATCGTAACAGACACATTATAATAAGGTAATAAAGTCATAATAGACGAACTATAAAACAAAAACGTAAGTTTTATTTTGAAACAACCTCTGTTGTGAAATGAGCCACTGTTGATTTTAACATTGATGTAGAGTTTCTATATGAGGAGCGAATTATCTGGCATAGTCTGTCTTCCTCTTACACTGCCCTGCCCCCTCTGTCCCCTCCTCTCCGCTCATGTCCTCTCCGCTCATGTCCTCTCCTCTCCACTCATGTCCTCTCCGCTCATGTCCTCTCCCTTCCTCTCCGCTCATGTCCTCTCCCCTCCTCTCCGCTCATGTCCTCTCCGCTCATGTCCTCTCCCCTCGTCTCCGCTCATGTCCTCTCCGCTCATGTCATCTCCTCTCCGCTCATGTCCTCTCCCTTCCTCTCCGCTCATGTCCTCTCCCCTCCTCTCCTCTCATGTCCTCTCCGCTCATGTCCTCTCCGCTCATGTCCTCTCCCCTCCTCTCCGCTCATGTCCTCTCCGCTCATGTCCTCTCCCCTCCTCTCCGCTCATGTCCTCTCCCCTCCTCTCCGCTCATGTCCTCTCCGCTCATGTCCTCTCCCCTCCTCTCCGCTCATGTCCTCTCCCCTCCTCTCCTCTCATGTCCTCTCCGCTCATGTCCTCTCCCCTCCTCTCCTCTCATGTCCTCTCCGCTCATGTCCTCTCCGCTCATGTCCTCTCCCCTCCTCTCCGCTCATGTCCTCTCAGCTCATGTCCTCTCCCCTCCTCTCCGCTCATGTCCTTTCGGCTCATGTCCTCTCCCCTCCTCTCCGCTCATGTCCTCTCCGCTCATGTCCTCTCCCCTCCTCTCCGCTCATGTCCTCTCCGCTCATGTCCTCTCCCCTCCTCTCCGCTCATGTCCTCTCCGCTCATGTCCTCTCCCCTCCTCTCCGCTCATGTCCTCTCCCCTCCTCTCCGCTCATGTCCTCTCCGCTCATGTCCTCTCCCCTCCTCTCCACTCATGTCCTCTCCCCTCCTCTCCTCTCATGTCCTCTCCGCTCATGTCCTCTCCGCTCATGTCCTCTCCCCTCCTCTCCTCTCATGTCCTCTCCCCTCCTCTCCTCTCATGTCCTCTCCGCTCATGTCCTCTCCCCTCCTCTCCTCTCATGTCCTCTCCGCTCATGTCCTCTCCGCTCATGTCCTCTCCCCTCCTCTCCGCTCATGTCCTCTCCGCTCATGTCCTCTCCCCTCCTCTCCGCTCATGTCCTCTCCGCTCATGTCCTCTCCCCTCCTCTCCTCTCATGTCCTCTCCGCTCATGTCCTCTCCCCTCCTCTCCTCTCATGTCCTCTCCGCTCATGTCCTCTCCGCTCATGTCCTCTCCCCTCCTCTCCGCTCATGTCCTCTCCGCTCATGTCCTCTCCCCTCCTCTCCGCTCATGTCCTCTCCGCTCATGTCCTCTCCCCTCCTATCCGCTCATGTCCTCTCTTCTCATGTCCTCTCCGCTCATGTCCTTTCATGTCCTCTCCGCTCATGTCCTCTCCCCTCCTCTCCGCTCATGTCCTTTCCGCTCATGTCCCCTCCTCTCCGCTCATGTCCTCTCCGCTCATGTCCTCTCCGCTCATGTCCTCTCCCCTCCTCTCCGCTCATGTCCTCTCCGCTCATGTCCTCTCCCCTCCTCTCCGCTCATGTCCTCTCCGCTCATGTTCTCTCGACTCCTCTCCGCTCATGTCATCTCCGCTCATGTCCTCTCCCCTCCTCTCCGCTCATGTCCTCTCCCCTCCTCTCCACTCATGTCCTCTCCCCTCCTCTCCTCTCATGTCCTCTCCGCTCATGTCCTCTCCGCTCATGTCCTCTCCCCTCCTCTCCGCTCATGTCCTCTCCCCTCCTCTCCTCTCATGTCCTCTCCGCTCATGTCCTCTCCCCTCCTCTCCTCTCATGTCCTCTCCGCTCATGTCCTCTCCGCTCATGTCCTCTCCCCTCCTCTCCGCTCATGTCCTCTCCGCTCATGTCCTCTCCCCTCCTATCCGCTCATGTCCTCTCTTCTCATGTCCTCTCCGCTCATGTCCTTTCATGTCCTCTCCGCTCATGTCCTCTCCCCTCCTCTCCGCTCATGTCCTTTCCGCTCATGTCCCCTCCTCTCCGCTCATGTCCTCTCCGCTCATGTCCTCTCCGCTCATGTCCTCTCCCCTCCTCTCCGCTCATGTCCTCTCCGCTCATGTCCTCTCCCCTCCTCTCCGCTCATGTCCTCTCCGCTCATGTTCTCTCGACTCCTCTCCGCTCATGTCATCTCCGCTCATGTCCTCTCCCCTCCTCTCCGCTCATGTCCTCTCCGCTCATGTCCTCTCCCCTCCTCTCCGCTCATGTCCTCTCCGCTCATGTCCTCTCCGCTCATGTCCTCTACCCTCCTCTCCGCTCATGTCCTCTCCACTCATGTCCTCTCCCCTCCTCTCCGCTCATGTCCTCTCCGCTCATGTCCTCTCCGCTCATGTCCTCTCCCCTCTCCGCTCATGTCCTCTCCCCTCCTCTCCGCTCATGTCCTCTCCCCTCCTCTCTGCTCATGTCCTCTCCTCTCATGTCCTCTCCCCTCCTCTCTGCTCATGTCCTCTCCTCTCATGTCCTCTCCCCTCCTCTCCGCTCATGTCCTCTCCGCTCATGTCCTCTCCTCTCCGCTCATGTCCTCTCATGTCCTCTCCCCTCCTCTCCGCTCATGTCCTGTCCTCTCCTCTCCCCTCCTCTCCTCTCATGTCGTCTCCGCTCATGTCCTCTCCCCTCCTCTCCGCTCATGTCCACTCCGCTCATGTCCTCTCCCCTCGTCTCCGCTAATGTCCTCTCCGCTCATGTCCTCTCCACTCCTCTCCGCTCATGTCCTCTCCCCTCCTCTCCGCTCATGTCCTCTCCGCCCATCTCCTCTCCCCTCCTCTCCGCTCATGTCCTCTCCGCCCATGTCCTCTCCCCTCCTCTCCGCTCATGTCCTCTCCGCCCATGTCCTCTCCGCTCATGTCCTCTCCGCTCATGTCCTCTCCGCTCATGTCCTCTCCGCCCATGTCCTCTCCTCTCCACTCATGTCCTCTCCGCTCATGTCCTCTCCCTTCCTCTCCGCTCATGTCCTCTCCCCTCCTCTCCGCTCATGTCCTCTCCGCTCATGTCCTCTCCCCTCGTCTCCGCTCATGTCCTCTCCGCTCATGTCCTCTCCTCTCCGCTCATGTCCTCTCCCTTCCTCTCCTCTCATGTCCTCTCCCCTCCTCTCCTCTCATGTCCTCTCCGCTCATGTCCTCTCCGCTCATGTCCTCTCCCCTCCTCTCCTCTCATGTCCTCTCCGCTCATGTCCTCTCCGCTCATGTCCTCTCCGCTCATGTCCTCTCCCCTCCTCTCCGCTCATGTCCTCTCCCCTCCTCTCCGCTCATGTCCTCTCCGCTCATGTCCTCTCCCCTCCTCTCCGCTCATGTCCTCTCCCCTCCTCTCCTCTCATGTCCTCTCCGCTCATGTCCTCTCCCCTCCTCTCCTCTCATGTCCTCTCCGCTCATGTCCTCTCCGCTCATGTCCTCTCCCCTCCTCTCCGCTCATGTCCTCTCAGCTCATGTCCTCTCCCCTCCTCTCCGCTCATGTCCTTTCGGCTCATGTCCTCTCCCCTCCTCTCCGCTCATGTCCTCTCCGCTCATGTCCTCTCCCCTCCTCTCCGCTCATGTCCTCTCCGCTCATGTCCTCTCCCCTCCTCTCCGCTCATGTCCTCTCCGCTCATGTCCTCTCCCCTCCTCTCCGCTCATGTCCTCTCCCCTCCTCTCCGCTCATGTCCTCTCCGCTCATGTCCTCTCCCCTCCTCTCCACTCATGTCCTCTCCCCTCCTCTCCTCTCATGTCCTCTCCGCTCATGTCCTCTCCGCTCATGTCCTCTCCCCTCCTCTCCGCTCATGTCCTCTCCCCTCCTCTCCTCTCATGTCCTCTCCGCTCATGTCCTCTCCCCTCCTCTCCTCTCATGTCCTCTCCGCTCATGTCCTCTCCGCTCATGTCCTCTCCCCTCCTCTCCGCTCATGTCCTCTCCGCTCATGTCCTCTCCCCTCCTCTCCGCTCATGTCCTCTCCGCTCATGTCCTCTCCCCTCCTCTCCTCTCATGTCCTCTCCGCTCATGTCCTCTCCCCTCCTCTCCTCTCATGTCCTCTCCGCTCATGTCCTCTCCGCTCATGTCCTCTCCCCTCCTCTCCGCTCATGTCCTCTCCGCTCATGTCCTCTCCCCTCCTCTCCGCTCATGTCCTCTCCGCTCATGTCCTCTCCCCTCCTATCCGCTCATGTCCTCTCTTCTCATGTCCTCTCCGCTCATGTCCTTTCATGTCCTCTCCGCTCATGTCCTCTCCCCTCCTCTCCGCTCATGTCCTTTCCGCTCATGTCCCCTCCTCTCCGCTCATGTCCTCTCCGCTCATGTCCTCTCCGCTCATGTCCTCTCCCCTCCTCTCCGCTCATGTCCTCTCCGCTCATGTCCTCTCCCCTCCTCTCCGCTCATGTCCTCTCCGCTCATGTTCTCTCGACTCCTCTCCGCTCATGTCATCTCCGCTCATGTCCTCTCCCCTCCTCTCCGCTCATGTCCTCTCCCCTCCTCTCCACTCATGTCCTCTCCCCTCCTCTCCTCTCATGTCCTCTCCGCTCATGTCCTCTCCGCTCATGTCCTCTCCCCTCCTCTCCGCTCATGTCCTCTCCCCTCCTCTCCTCTCATGTCCTCTCCGCTCATGTCCTCTCCCCTCCTCTCCTCTCATGTCCTCTCCGTTCATGTCCTCTCCGCTCATGTCCTCTCCCCTCCTCTCCGCTCATGTCCTCTCCGCTCATGTCCTCTCCCCTCCTCTCCGCTCATGTCCTCTCCGCTCATGTCCTCTCCCCTCCTATCCGCTCATGTCCTCTCTTCTCATGTCCTCTCCGCTCATGTCCTTTCATGTCCTCTCCGCTCATGTCCTCTCCCCTCCTCTCCGCTCATGTCCTTTCCGCTCATGTCCCCTCCTCTCCGCTCATGTCCTCTCCGCTCATGTCCTCTCCGCTCATGTCCTCTCCCCTCCTCTCCGCTCATGTCCTCTCCGCTCATGTCCTCTCCCCTCCTCTCCGCTCATGTCCTCTCCGCTCATGTTCTCTCGACTCCTCTCCGCTCATGTCATCTCCGCTCATGTCCTCTCCCCTCCTCTCCGCTCATGTCCTCTCCGCTCATGTCCTCTCCCCTCCTCTCCGCTCATGTCCTCTCCGCTCATGTCCTCTCCGCTCATGTCCTCTACCCTCCTCTCCGCTCATGTCCTCTCCACTCATGTCCTCTCCCCTCCTCTCCGCTCATGTCCTCTCCGCTCATGTCCTCTCCGCTCATGTCCTCTCCCCTCTCCGCTCATGTCCTCTCCCCTCCTCTCCGCTCATGTCCTCTCCCCTCCTCTCTGCTCATGTCCTCTCCTCTCATGTCCTCTCCCCTCCTCTCTGCTCATGTCCTCTCCTCTCATGTCCTCTCCCCTCCTCTCTGCTCATGTCCTCTCCTCTCATGTCCTCTCCCCTCCTCTCCGCTCATGTCCTCTCCGCTCATGTCCTCTCCTCTCCGCTCATGTCCTCTCATGTCCTCTCCCCTCCTCTCCGCTCATGTCCTGTCCTCTCCTCTCCCCTCCTCTCCTCTCATGTCGTCTCCGCTCATGTCCTCTCCCCTCCTCTCCGCTCATGTCCACTCCGCTCATGTCCTCTCCCCTCGTTTCCGCTAATGTCCTCTCCGCTCATGTCCTCTCCACTCCTCTCCGCTCATGTCCTCTCCCCTCCTCTCCGCTCATGTCCTCTCCGCCCATCTCCTCTCCCCTCCTCTCCGCTCATGTCCTCTCCTCTCCGCTCATGTCCTCTCATGTCCTCTCCCCTCCTCTCCGCTCATGTCCTGTCCTCTCCCCTCCTCTCCTCTCATGTCGTCTCCGCTCATGTCCTCTCCCCTCCTCTCCGCTCATGTCCACTCCGCTCATGTCCTCTCCCCTCGTCTCCGCTAATGTCCTCTCCGCTCATGTCCTCTCCACTCCTCTCCGCTCATGTCCTCTCCCCTCCTCTCCGCTCATGTCCTCTCCGCCCATCTCCTCTCCCCTCCTCTCCGCTCATGTCCTCTCCGCCCATGTCCTCTCCCCTCCTCTCCGCTCATGTCCTCTCCGCCCATGTCCTCTCCGCCCATGTCCTCTCCGCTCATGTCCTCTCCGCTCATGTCCTCTCCGCCCATGTCCTCTCCGCTCATGTCCTCTCCGCCCATGTCCTCTCCGCCCATGTCCTCTCCGCTCATGTCCTCTCCGCCCATGTCCTCTCCGCTCATGTCCTCTCCGCTCATGTCCTCTCCGCTCATGTCCTCTCCGCTCATGTCCTCTCCCCCCATGTCCTCTCCCCCCATGTCCTCTCCGCTCATGTCCTCTCCGCTCATGTCCTCTCCCCTCATGTCCTCTCCGCTCATGTCCTCTCCTCTCATGTCCTCTCCCCTCCTCTCCGCTCATGTCCTCTCCCCTCCTCTCTGCTCATGTCCTCTCCGCTCATGTCCTCTCCCATCCTCTCCGCTCATGTCCTCTCCGCTCATGTCCTCTCCCCTCTCCGCTCATGTCCTCTCCCCTCTCCGCTCATGTCCTCTCCGTTCATGTCCTCTCCCCTCCTCTCCGCTCATGTCCTCTCCTCTCCTGTCCTCTCCCCTCCTCTCCTCTCATGTCCTCTCCCCTCATGTCCTCTCCCCTCATGTCCTCTCCGCTCATGTCCTCTCCCCTCATCTCCGCTCATGTCCTCTCCCCTCCGCTCATGTCCTCTCCGCTCATGTCCTCTCCCCTCCTCTCCGCTCATGTCCTCTCCCCTCCTCTCCTCTCATGTCCTCTCCTCTCATGTCCTCTCCCCTCCTCTCCGCTCATGTCCTCTCCCCTCCGCTCCCCTCCTCTCCGCTCATGTCCTCTCCCCTCCTCTCCGCTCATGTCCTCTCCCCTCTCCGCTCATGTCCTCTCCGCTCATGTCCTCTCCCCTCATGTCCTCTCCCCTCATGTCCTCTCCCCTCATGTCCTCTCCCCTCATGTCCTCTCCCCTCATGTCCTCTCCCCTCATGTCCTCTCCGCTCATGTCCTCTCCCCTCCTCTCCGCTCATGTCCTCTCCGCTCATGTCCTCTCCCATCCTCTCCGCTCATGTCCTCTCTGCTCATGTCCCCTCCTCTCCGCTCATGTCCTCTCCCCTCTCCGCTCATGTCCTCTCCCCTCTCCGCTCATGTCCTCTCCCCTCCTTTCCTCTCATGTCCACTCCTCTCATGTCCTCTCCCCTCCTCTCCGCTCATGTCCTCTCCCCTCCTCTCCTCTCATGTCCTCTCCTCTCATGTCCTCTCCCCTCCTCTCCGCTCATGTCCTCTCCTCTCATGTCCTCTCCTCTCATGTCCACTCCTCTCATGTCCTCTCCGCTCATGTCCTCTCCCCTCCTCTCCTCTCATGTCCTCTCCCCTCATGTCCTCTCCCCTCCTCTCCGCTCATGTCCTCTCCTCTCATGTCCTCTCCTCTCATGTCCTCTCCTCTCATGTCCACTCCTCTTATGTCCACTCCTCTTATGTCCACTCCTCTTATGTCCACTCCTCTCATGTCCTCTCCGCTCATGTCCACTCCTCTCATGTCCTCTCCGCTCATGTCCTCTCCTCTCATGTCCTCTCCCCTCCTCTCCGCTCCTCTCATGTTCTCTCCCCTCCTCTCCCCTCATGTCCTCTCCCCTCATGTCCTCTCCCCTCATGTCCTCTCCCCTCATGTCCTCTCCCCTCATGTCCACTCCTCTCATGTCCTCTCCCCTCCTCTCCTCTCATGTCCTCTCCTCTCATGTCCTCTCCTCTCATGTCCTCTCCCCTCCTCTCCGCTCATGTCCTCTCCTCTCATGTCCTCTCCCCTCCTCTCCGCTCATGTCCACTCCTCTTATGTCCACTCCTCTCATGTCCTCTCCGCTCATGTCCTCTCCCCTCCTCTCCCCTCATGTCCTCTCCCCTCATGTCCTCTCCCCTCATGTCCTCTCCCCTCCTCTCCGCTCATGTCCTCTCCTCTCATGTCCTCTCCCCTCCTCTCCGCTCATGTCCTCTCCGCTCATGTCCTCTCCCCTCCTCTCCGCTTATGTCCACTCCTCTCATGTCCTCTCCCCTCCTCTCCGCTCATGTCCTCTCCCCTCCTCTCCTCTCATGTCCTCTCCTCTCATGTCCTCTCCCCTCCTCTCCGCTCATGTCCTCTCATCTCATGTCTTCTCCCCTCCTCTCCGCTCATGTCCTCTCCGCTCATGTCCTCTCCCCTCCTCTCCACTCATGTCCTCTCCTCTTATGTCCACTCCTCTCATGTCCTCTCCGCTCATGTCCTCTCCCCTCCTCTCCGCTCATGTCCTCTCCTCTCATGTCCTCTCCCCTCCTCTCCGCTCACGTCCTCTCCGCTCATGTCCTCTCCCCTCCTCTCCGCTCATGTCCTCAGCTCTTATTTCCTGTCCTCTCCCCTCATGTCCTCTCCCCTCATGTCCTCTCCCCTCATGTCCTCTCCCCTCATGTCCTCTCCCGTCCTCTCCGCTCATGTCCTCTCCCCTCCTCTCCGCTCATGTCCTCTCCTCTCATATCCACTCCTCTCATGTCCTCTCCTCTTATTTCCACTCCTCTCATGTCCTCTCCCCTCCTCTCCCCTCATGTCCTCTCCCCTCATGTCCTCTCCCCTCATGTCCTCTCCCCTCATGTCCTCTCCCCTCATGTCCTCTCCCCTCATGTCCTCTCCCCTCATGTCCTCTCCTCTCATGTCCTCTCCTCTCATATCCACTCCTCTCATGTCCTCTTCCCTCCTCTCCGCTCATGTCCTCTCCTCTTATGTCCACTCCTCTCATGTCCTCTCCCCTCCTCTCCTCTCATGTTCTCTCCTCTCATGTCCTCTCCCCTCCTCTCCGCTCATGTCTTCTCCTCTTATATCCACTCCCCTCATGTCCTCTCCTCTCATGTCCTCTCCCCTCATGTCCTCTCCCCTCATGTCCTCTCCCCTCATGTCCTCTCCCCTCATGTCCTCTCCGCTCATGTCCTCTCCGCTCATGTCCTCTCCCCTCCTCTCCTCTCATGTCCTCTCCCCTCCTCTCCGCTCATGTCTTCTCCTCTTATATCCACTCCTCTCATGTCCACTCCTCTCATGTCCTCTCCCCTCATGTCCTCTCCCCTCATGTCCTCTCCCCTCATGTCCTCTCCCCTCATGTCCTCTCCGCTCATGTCCTCTCCGCTCATGTCCTCTCCCCTCCTCTCCGCTCATGTCCTCTCCTCTCATATCCACTCCTCATGTCCTCTCCCCTCCTCTCCGCTCATGTCCTCTCCTCTCATGTCCTCTCCCCTCCTCTCCGCTCATGTCCTCTCCTCTCATGTCCTCTCCCCTCCTCTCCGCTCATGTCCTCTCCTCTCATATCCACTCCTCTCATGTCCTCTCCCCTCCTCTCCGCTCATGTCCTCTCCTCTTAAGTTTTCTCCTTTCCTCTCATGTCCTCTCCCTTCAGGGAGGGAAGAGAGAAAAGTGATAGAGAGACAGGGGACTGCAGAAAGAGAGAAAGAGAGACTCGGCTGGGCTTTGGTCTGGATAGTTCCTGGCTAGAGTTACTACCCAAACATGTCCAGCACACTAAAACAAAGAGGTCATGAGAACGTTTTATCATCATGGTTTAGAAGCAGCCAGCTCTCCTCACCACTACTGCGGTTGGATCAGTGTGTATGGAAAGAAGTGCTATCCACATTGTCCCCCTGTATTCAGCTGTATTCAGCTCCATACAGCCTGCTCACTAAAGGAAACAACGTTTTCCAAGACTGTAGTGTTTCAATTCAGGTGACGCTGTTGTATTGAGGGAGACACTGATGAGTAGACGTGAATATTGAGTATAAAATAACTGCATTTTGAAACCATTTCTAAATTCCTGCCGGCTGCGGCTCCCAGCACCCAGACCTGTCTGAGTGTATTCTGATATCTGTGTTTCTCCTTATGTGACAGACGTTACGCTACGTTGCTTTCATAAAACAGTTAATGGTACCACATGAATGCAGTGGAATGTAATATGGAGGGTCTGGAGTGAATCTGTGGTTGCGTCCCAAATGGCACCCTATTGCCTACATAGTGGACTATGGGCCCTGGTCAAAAGTAGTACACTACGTGGGCAATGAGGTGCCATTTGGGACGCAGCTGTGTGTTACATAACAGGAGGCCAATACCCAGAGACAGACGTAATGCTGCTACTGCTCAACGTCTCAGCGCCGTTATTTGGGCAAACCCTGTCTCTCTTCATTACCATCTCTCTCTCTCTCTCTCTCTCTCTCTCTCTCTCTCTCTCAACCTGGTGACTCCTCTCTCTCTCTCTCTCTCTTTTTTTCTCTCTCTCTCTCTCGCCCACCCCTGGATAGCTCTCTGGAAACAATGTGCTTTCCTTCTCAGAGCTCTTCTGTTTAACTTCCTGAGTTAAAAAGTGCCACGTGTTTCCAGCCTTGCTGCCCTATTAAGGAGCTAGATAACTACCGAGGAGAAATGTTTTTATCTTTAATCTGAGAGCAGACTTTAATCTGTTAATCTGTTTCCTCCTCCTCAGATTCTCAGTTCCCCATCGACATCTCTCCTGTGAAGAAAGACCATGACTTTCTGGACAACGACCTGGTGGAACCTCTCTGCCGGTGAGTGGATTAAACCTGGTTGGGATTTTCCAAGACGACTTCCATACCGATTGCAGTGTCATTCAGTTGACATTGAATGTGTGAGATTGTATGCCAGTCAGTAAGGTAACACCAGAGAGAGCTGAGTGGTTTGAGCCTCAGGGACGTGAAATGGATCAACATCGCTTAAACTGACAGAGCGATAATCACTTGTGAACAACAAGCACGTCACTCACGCATCTAGGAGTCCTTTTACTAAACAGACGTCACAGGAAAAAACAGCAACACAACAGATTAGCCAACCTGCCAGACCAGAGGGGTATACTGCAAAGTAAGATCAATGCGTTAGCCAGCTAACTTAAATATAGTGAAATAACTTTTTATTTTATGGTAAGATAAAATTGAAATAGGCATTGTCTAATTGACTCATGAACCAGAAAATCAATAGTTATGTCTGTGCCCATTTTAACCTGTTTCTGTCTGGCAAGACTAGTAGTCAAGCTCAACCTCACCATTGTTTCCCCTCTGCTATGCCAAGACAGTAACGGTCTCTGATTGGGTTCAAAACAGCCCTTTAGTTCCCCATGTTGCCCTATATTGCTATGGAAACTTTCCCCAGAGACGGTCAGCAGAGAGAAGGTCTGCGTCTGAAATGGCACCCTATTCCTTATATAGTGCACTACTTTTGTCCAGGGCCCACAGGAATTTGTCAAAATAGTGCACTACAAAGGGAATAGGGTGCTATTTGGGATGAAACCAAGGTAGGAGGAGGGAAGGGCTGCCTTCACAACCTAAAACACTGTGACGCTAAACAACACTTAAGCAACTCATCTGCATTCCAAACTAGCCCTGGAGACAATGCCTCCCAGCTCCCACCTCCCTGTGACTCTGTCTCCCTGTGAGTGTCACCCCCATACACCATCCCGGACTCAAACATGCTGTTTGCCTGTCACTGTGTGGTGAGCAGAGTAACACTTCCTGTCTTCACACTGACCACAGAGCTGAGAGGAACAGATGGATACAGTATGTCACACTCTCCACTGCTGTTTTCTCTTTGATCCCTGGTTATTCAGGCTCTATTATGCTCTATAGTCAAAGCTTTTTAGTCTTGAGACGTTAGGGGCCCTCAACACTCTCTATAGGCTCTACACGCTCCAACAGCTTCTGTAAGGGCCATGGGAGCTAACCTGAAATGGCAACCTATTCCCTATAGTGCCATACATTTAACTAGAGCTCTATGGGCCCTTGTCAAAGTAGTGTACTATATAGGGAAAATGGTACCATTTGGGACACAGATCTCCAGCCCTACTGTATCCTGGTGGCTCCAGTGCAGCAGGAGGAGGCTAGCCTCGTCTAACTCTGCTACATCTGGGAAAGGGAAAGAGAAAGGTGGATATACATAGTAAGTTGTACAACTGAATGCATTCAACTGAAATGTGTCTTCCGCATTTAACCCAACCCCTCTGAATCAGAGAGGTGCGGAGGCCTGCCTTAATTGACATGCACGTCTTCGGCTTTTCACTGTCACTGAATCCACGTGAACCCTGCATGGGACAGCATCTGGAGTGGTAAAACGTTACTACTATCATACCACAAATCTTCCATCGAGCACTATTTTGTCCTTTTTCCGTGGGATTGGTTAGGAATGTGGTGTTATGTTTTCCTCTGTAGTTGTAGTTGTTGTCGTTGTTGCTTTAGGCAGGGCAGCTTGTTGGCCTGATTGTCTCTGCCTTATTTACCTCTACAATAGGCCAGCCTTCCCTACTGTCAGTTAGCTAGCTGTCCCACAGGCCCCTACTCTCAGCCAGCAAGCTGTCTCACAGCCCCCTACTCCCCTACTCTCAGCCAGACTAGCTGACTCACAGCCCCTTACTCTCAGCCAGACTAGCTGTCCCACAGCCCCCTACTCCCTTACTCTCAGCCAGACTAGCTGTCCCACAGGCTCCTATTCCCCTACTCTCAGCCAGACTAGCTGTCCCACAGGCTCCCATTCCCCTACTCTCAGCCAGACTAGCTGTCCCACAGGCTCCTACTCCCCTACTCTCAGCCAGACTAGCTGTCCCACAGGCCCCTACTCTCAGCCAGCAAGCTGTCTCACAGCCCCCTACTCCCCTACTCTCAGCCAGACTAGCTGTCCCACAGGCCCATACTCTCCTGCTCTCAGCCAGACTAGCTGTCCCACAGGCCCCTACTCCCCTACTCTCAGCCAGACTAGCTGTCCCACAGGCCCCTACTCCCCTACTCTCAGCCAGACTAGCTGTCCCACAGGCCCCTACTTCCCTACTCTCAGCCAGACTAGCTGTCCCACAGGCCCCTACTCCCCTACTCTCAGCCAGACTAGCTGTCCCACAGGCTCCTATTCCCCTACTCTCAGCCATGCTAGCTGTCCCACAGGCCCATACTCTCCTACTGTTTGTGAGATATATTGTAAATTCCCATTGTTACATTAGCAATTTGTGGGTGAGATTGAATTGAAACCAACTTTAACAGTTATGGAGCTGTTTAGAGCTGGTTAGCCCCGATAACATCAACATGAACCTAGTTTCCTTTGTGTTTAGGAATTCTACTGGATAGAAGGACAGAGTGACTAAGAGGGAGCATGAACAAGAAGTCTGTGTGCAGCTGAGGAAGCAACATAGACTAGTCCGTTAGGTGTTGCTGGAGAATTTCTGTGAACCACAGGCGAATAGATTAATGACTACCACAGCAGGCTACCCTCAGCCCCTCAGGACCTCAGCAGTCTTCACCAATTAGGTCCCTGTCAGGGAGAGAGAGGCCAGAAGCAGACAGACAGGCAGGAAGATAGAGAGAGAGAGAGGCCAGAGCATCTGCCCATTAAGCTATTAGCCACAGTTAGCAGGCATGATTAGGTTTGGACTGTGTAGTCGTCAGCCCCACAGTCATTTAGCTCCTGGACTGGAGAACAGATCGAACTACACTGGCTGACTGTGTCTATTCCTGGTGACTTCTCTCGGAGAGAAGGATGAACTCTGATGATGTTATTGTTTACATCCATTTGGCTTGTTTCTCTTCCAGGCGACTCAACACCTTGAACAAGTGTGCCTCTATGAAACTAGACGTCAACCTCCCTAAGAAAAAGGTAAGTTGAGGTTTTAATTATTATTATTATTATTATTATATTATGACCGCTATGATCCTGTTCATTTGCGCAGTGATAAATGTATAACAGCTTTAGTCAAAGGATATTATGTATACCTTTCTAAGGTATTATGGTAATAAATACTGAAGATATTGGCCAACACAAAACTACTCCTCTTAGCCCCCTACCCTTCCATTCCTCTACCCTTCCATTCCTCTACCCTTCCATTCCTCTATCCTTCCATCCCTCTATCCTTCCATCCCTCTATCCTTCCATCCCTCTAACTCCTGTGATATGTGAGATCTGTCCATTGTTGTATTCCCTAAAGGCGGTACTACTTCTGACCAGTGCCCTGATCAAAAGAAGTGTAGTGTAAGGAATAGGGTGCCATTTGGGACGCAGCCATCACCTCTTCCTTCAGTGTGGAGGGAAGCCCCTCAAGGCTTCAGGATGTTTCCTATTGGTTTATTTATGGCTGTAGAACCAGATAAGTGCTGTTATATCGTCATGATTATGTGATCGATATAGAACTGTAATGTGATTATAACTGAACAGACACATCCTCTGGTTCCGTTTTTTACTGTTTGGAAAAAAACGCAAATTACATTTGCCTCTCCTTCCTGGAGAAGATACAGATAGACAGGCTGTGATGTCACACCCTCACAGATCTCACAATCAAAATATCTAGATACATCTGTCCCATCAGCTCATAACTACAACCAATCAGTCGGATTGTATCTTGTTGTGTTGACAACAGTGTACTGACAGCGCTATGGGTCTTCTCCCTTCCTGTGTGTCCAGAGGGAAGACTCGGATGAGTGTGTTTATGTAACTGTTAACAGGTTTAGATTTCTACCTGACAAGGTGATGTGTTGATAATTGATTTTGTGTTGTCTTCCTGTGTATTCAGAGTGAAGACTCTGATGAGGAGGACCTGTTTGCCATCAGTGACAGATGGACGTTTGAGTGTACGAGCCGCCGCTGGTCAAGACTAAAGGGGGAGGGGCATAGTCCCAGGGAGGGGGAGGGGCAGGCCCTGCAGACCACCACCAGTAGCGAGAGTGTTCTAACTGACCTCAGCGAACCAGAGGTCTCATCTCTCCACAGTGAGAGCAGTGGGGGGAGTGGCCACCAGGCTATCAGCACAGAGGAATCCGACAGCTCTAACCGGAACTACTACGACTCTGCAGCGATGCCTGAACCTGACTCCACCTCCCTTACCCTACCGCACCTCCCCTACTACGGCTCGCTGCCCGCCAAAAACGGCCGCGCCGGACGGACCCGAGCCAAGGACTTCCTGCACCGCATGGAGACACTACGTTCCCGGGGCACGCTGGGTAGGGGGCATTGCAAGAAGCTGGTGATCAGCGCTCCGGTACTGCAGACAGAGCCACAGGCCCTGAAGACGCTGCGCTGCGTGGAGATCACCAATGAGGACAGGTCGGGGGCGGAGGTAACCACTGGGGGACCTATCCTAGGGCTAACCCCCCAGTGCCCCTCCAGCAGCGAGGGCAGCCACTCCAGCGGCAGCACTGTCTCATCCCCCAGTCTGCAGGAGAGGAAGCCCCACTCCCAGCGGACGGACCGGTCCGACGCCAAGCGCAGTGGCATGTATCTGGAGGACTTGGCCGTGTTCTCCAGCCTGCAGCGGATCGGTGGCGTGGCCCAGGGGAAGAGGGGTGTGGCCGAACACAATCAGCGTAACGAGTTCCGCTCCTACGAGAACCTGGTGGTCCACATCCCCAAAGACCACAAGCCTGGCACCTTCCCCAAGGCCCTGTCCATAGAGAGCCTCTCCCCCATCCTGGGGGCCTCTGTCCCCTGCCACAGCAACCACATCAACCCCCTGGAGCCCCAGTCCAACCCCCACCCTACCTATAACCCAAGGGAGTTCTACCACCGTCCACTCACCCAGTTCTGCCCACGGGGCAGTAGGATCAGTGTGTACGACAACGTCCCTGGGTCTCACCTCTATGCCTCTACTGGAGACCTGCTGGACCTGGAGAAGGAAGACCTGTTCCCCCACCTGGATGACATCCTGCAGCACGTCAACGGCCTGCAGCAGATAGTGGACCGCTGGTCCAAGAACATTCTGCCCTCTGCAGGCCTGGACGGACAGGGGACCCATCCTGCAGGTATGCAGTCTTCCAGCCAGATCACGCTGGACTTTGAGGGGACGTCTGTTCTGGAGGGACAGAGCACATCCAGTGACGGGGACAGAGACGCCGTGTCCCTCATTGAGACTCACTGTACAGGACACAGAGAGAGGAGGGACTCAGGGGTGGGAGCATCACTAACCAGACCCAACCGGTAAGAATCATAGTCCTCAAATGGTTATTAACATCTCAGTTTTTAGTTCCTTGTAGAAATCCTTATCCTGTCGTTATTTCCATGCTGACAGTGCTGAATACTTACTCAAAACGTCCGCCTTTTAGAGGTGAAGTCTAGTGAATGATTTGTGGCCAGTTTCAGTAGTTTGATACATTTACAAATCTTCAAGTTGACATCATTGTCCAAGCTTGCATCCCAAATGGAACTCTATTCACTACATAATGCACCTTTTCCCTGCATACTTTCCTATGGGGATCTGGTCAAAAGTAGTGCACTATATAGGGAATAAGGTGCAATTTGGAATGTATACTAACTGTTGTCCTCTCTCTCTTTGGCATTAGTCTGCGATGGCCCAGCTTCCAGATGTCCAACCGGCTCAGCCACTCAGTGGCCTCGCTCCAGATCACCAACCAATCAGCAGGCCAGCTCAGCCTGCTGCAGAAGTTCTCTCTCCTCCGCCTCACTGCCATCATGGAGAAATACTCCATGTCCAACAAACACGGATGGACCTGGTGAGTACTATCAATCATTCAAGCCAAGCCTGTCAAGGCTGCACCCTATTCCTGTGTGTGAGTAGAAATGGGACTCATCCTGTGTGTGTGAGTAGACAAGGGACTCATCCTGTGTTGTCTCTCTGTCAGGTCAGTTCCAAAGTTCATGAAGAGGATGAAGGTTCCAGACTACAAGGACAAGAATGTGTTTGGTGTTCCTCTGATCGTTCACGTCCAGCGCTCTGGTCAGCCCCTCCCCCTCAGTCTGCAGCAGGCCCTCCGATACCTCAGGAGCCAGTGTCTAGACCAGGTAGACTGTCAGTAGAGTGTAGACTGTCAGTCTCTCTCTCCGTAGAACCGGTCAGTCTGTCAGTGTCTAGACCAGGTCTGTCTGTCTGTCTAAACGTTCTGCTCTACTCCATCTGTAGGTGGGTCTGTTCCGTAAGTCTGGTGTGAAGTCTCGTATCCAGGCGCTGAGGCAGATGAATGAGTCGTCTCCTGATGATGTCAGCTACGAGGACCAGTCAGCGTACGACGTAGCAGACATGGTTAAACAGTTCTTCAGAGACCTGCCTGAACCTCTACTGACCAGCAAGCTGGGAGAGACCTTCCTACACATCTACCAGTGTAAGGACTGATACACACACACACACACACACACACAGACAGACAAATCATACTACGGTATCTCTCGCATGGTTGGAAATTTCAACCACTATTTCTGTCTCACTCTCATTCCCTCTCTCTCCTCTCTTCTCCTCTCCTGTCCTCTCCTCCAGATGTTCCTAAGGACCAGCGGTTGCAGGCTGTGCAGACGGCCATCATGCTGATGTCAGACGAGAACAGGGAGGTGCTCCAGATGCTGCTCTGCTTCCTGTCTGATGTTACTTCCTCTGTGGAGGAGAACCAGATGACTCCCATGAACATCGCTGTGTGTTTGGCCCCGTCCCTGTTCCACCTCAACATCCTGAAGAAGGACAACCTCTCTCCCAGGTACACGCGCGCGCGCACACACACACACACATCACCTGATCAGCCCTAAAGTAAGACCAAACAAGGCACCATGGACTGTTCCTCCAGCAGTGTGTATAATAGACTGATACAACTATAACCCACTGGGTCTTGTATTTGGGTCACCTTGCTGTGCTCTATAATAAAGAATGATCCTATATACAGTATGCCCTACTTTTAGACTCGCCAGTGATGATGTCCTCCTAACTAGGTCTCTATGAAGACTGATGTTAACCAGGGGGAGTCTGGCTCAGGCATCAGGGGTCAACTACAGTGGAATAACTAACTACAGTAGACTGGCTATTTGGTTCTGGCCTGTTTTTATTAAGAAGGTTCTGGAGCTCCAGGGTACTCTTTAAAACAGTGTTTTATGACATCACGCTGTGTACAAACAGAAACCTCTCATTTAACTAACTGGTGGAAGTGATTCTTTAAGGATTACAGGATCAAAGGGACAGCATGCAGAGAGAGATGTTGAGATGACCGGGGGGAGAGGATTGGAGAGGAAGAGGATGGGAGGGAGAGGATGGGAGGAGAGAGGGAGAGGATGGGAGGGAAAGGAGAGAGAGAGGGAGAGAATGGCAGAGAGGAGGAGAGAGAGAGGGAGGGAGAGGATGGCAGGGAGGAGAGAGAGAGAGGGAGCGGATGGGAAGGAGAGGATGGGAGGGAGGGAGAGGATGGGAGGGAAGGAGAGGAGAGAGGCTGGGAGGGAGGGAGAGGGGAGAGGATGGCAGGGTGGAGAGAGGGGGGGGGAGAGAGAGAGAGGATGGCAGGGAGGAGGGAGAGGAGAGAGAGAGGATGGCAGGGAGGAGAGGGAGAGGATGAGAGAGGAGAGAGAGAGAGAGAGGAGAGGATGGGAAGGAGAGGAGGGGAGAGGGGGGAGAGGGATGGGAGGGAAAGGAGGGAGAGGATGGAAGGGAGAGAGAGAGGGAGGAGGGAGAGGATGGGAGGGCGAGGAGGATGGGAGGGACGGAGAGGGGAGAGAGGGAGAGGATGGCAGGGAGGAGAGAGAGGGAGAGGATGGGAGGGAGAGGGGGGAGAGGGAGAGGATGGGAGGAGAGAGAGAGGGAGAGGATGGCAGGGAGTAGAGAGAAGGAGAGGATGGCAGGGAGGAGGGAGAGGAGGGAGAGGAGAGAGGGAGAGGATGGCGGGGAGGAGGGAGAGGAGAGAGGGAGAGGATGGCGGGGAGGAGGGAGAGGAGAGAGGGAGAGGATGGCGGGGAGGAGGGAGAGGGGAGAGGATGGCAGGGAGGAGAGAGAGGAGAGAGACGGAAAGGATGGCAGGGAGAGGAGGGAGAGGATGGCAGGGAGGAGGGAGAGGAGAGAGAGGGAGAGGATGGCGGGGAGGAGGGAGAGGAGGGAGAGAGAGGATGGCGGGGAGGAGGGAGAGGAGAGGATGGCAGGGAGAGGAGGGAGAGGATGGCAGGGAGGAGGGAGAGGAGAGGGAGAGGATGGCAGGGAGAGGAGGGAGAGGATGGCAGGGAGGAGGGAGAGGAGAGAGACGGAGAGGATGGCAGGGAGGAGGGAGAGGAGAGAGAGGGAGAGGATGGCAGGGAGAGGAGGGAGAGGATGGCGGGGAGGATGGAGAGAAGAGAGAGGATGGAGGGAGATGAGAGAGAGGGAGAGGATGGCGGGGAGGAGGGAGAGGATGGCAGGGAGAGGAGGGAGAGGATGGCGGGGAGGAGGGAGAGGATGGCAGGGAGAGGAGGGAGAGGATGGCGGGGAGGAAGGAGAGGAGAGAGGGAGAGGATGGCGGGGAGGATGGAGAGAAGAGAGAGGATGGAGGGAGATGAGAGAGAGGGAGGAGGGAGAGGAGAGAGAGGGAGAGGATGGCGGGGAGGAGGGAGAGGAGAGAGAGGGAGAGGATGGCAGGGAGGAGAGAGGGGGAGGAGGGAGAGGATGGCGGGGAGGATGGAGAGGAGAGAGGGAGAGTATGGTGGGGAGGAGGGAGAGAAGAGAGAGGATGGAGGGAGAGAAGAGAGAGGGAGAGGAGGGAGAGGATGGCGGGGAGTAGGGAGAGGAGGGAGAGGATGGCGGAGAGGAGAGAGAGGGAGAGGATGGTGGGGAGGAGGGAGGGAGAGAGAGAGGGAGAGGATGGTGGGGAGGAGGGAGAGAGAGGGAGAGGATGGCGGGGAGGAGGGAGAGGAGAGAGAGGGAGAGGATGGCGGGGAGGAGGGAGAGGAGAGGGGGAGAGGATGGTGGGGAGGAGGGAGAGGATGGCGGGGAGGAGGGAGAGAGAGGGAGAGGATGGCGGGGAGGAGGGAGAGGATGGCGGGGAGGAGGGAGAGGAGAGAGAGAGAGAGAGGGAGAGGATGGCGGGGAAGGAAGAAGGACAGGAGAGAGAGGGATAGGAGCCGTGACGAGTGGGTGTCTCAGCTGCATGGTGGACTCTGTTAATCTCTTAGGTTGGGAGGGAGGTTAACTACCTGTATTCAGTGGGAGAGAGGGAAAGGGTTAATGCGTTCATTTGGCACCTCGGCTGATGGACTCTGGCTGCTGTGTTCATAATTGTCTCATTACCCATGATCCTCTGCTGTGTTAGTAACTGTTATTCATGATCCTCAGGGCCATGCAGAGGAAGTACACAACAGGACGGCCCGACCAGAAGGACCTGAATGAGAACCTTGCCGCGACGCAGGGACTTGCCCACATGATCATAGAGTGCAACCGACTGTTTGAGGTAATAGACCTAAATAGAATACTTCATTAATAATCAACAATGCTACTAAGATGCCTTAGATACATTGGATGTCATAAAATGTTCTAAGTCTCATTATAAAACATTAAAAAGCCTCATACCTGCTGACAGGTAAGATATAAAGCATTATACCTTCAGCCTTTTATGTGTTATCGAACCATTTAAAAACCTTGTTTTGTCATTTAGAAGACGCTTTTATCCTTAGCGACCTGATCTCTGATTGATCTTTCTTCTCCAACCAATCAGATTCCCCACGAGATGGTGACTCAGTCCAGGAACTCGTACGTGGAGGCGGACCTTCACGCTCCCACCTTAGAGGAGCTCTGTAGACAGCAGCAGGAGGAGGACGATGCGTCCTACCAGACAGAGGCCAGACCCTGCCAGACACACTCCGAGACCAGACCTCAGAACCTGTACCAGAGCTACGTAGAGAGCAGGCTGCAGGAGCTCCTGAAGGAGGCCAGAGAGAAGGCTAAGGGCTGGGTGTCCTGCACCAGCTCAGACAACACTGAGCTCTACTGTAAGAAGGTGGGTGATGGGAACCCTTTGCGGCAGTGGCGTGTGGCGGTGGAAGTGGAGGCCCCTCCCTCGGTTTTGTTGAACCGCGTGCTGCGAGAGCGCCACCTGTGGGATGTGGACCTGCTACAGTGGAAGGTAGCTGAGACTCTGGACAGACACACTGAGGTGTTCCACTATGTCCTCAACCGCATGCCCCCACACCCCAGCAGAGACTTCCTGGTCCTACGGTGAGTGTGTGGGTTTGCGTGTGCGTGTTTCTATTTAGAATTTTGACATTTACATTTCAACTTAGAGGAAAGGTGAATCCCCAAGAGCATGTTAAATGCAATGTTTGTTGTTTCTGTAGAGCACACATCAACATAAAGCCCTGTCTGTTCTACCTGTCTGTACTGAATGAAGCTGACTCTCTTTCTGTCTCTTTCTGTCAGGTCGTGGAGGACTGACCTTCCCAAGGGGACGTGCGCATTGGTGTGTGTGTCTGTAGAACATGAGGACTGTCCCCGGGTCGGTGGGGTGAGGGCCGTGGTTCTAGAGTCCAACTACCTTCTAGAACCCTGCGGCTCTGGGAAGTCCAGACTCACTCACATCTGCAGGGTGGACCTCAAGTGAGTCCACACCTAACATACATTAGCATATACTGTATAAATATAGTTCATTATTTTCAGAAGATTGTGTAGTTGTTGTTGTTGTTGGTTTTGTTTGAACCTGACCATGTGTTTTTGTTGATCCAGGGGGAGGAGTCCAGAGTGGTACAACAAGGCCTTTGGTCACCTCTGTGCTGCTGAAGCTGCTCGTATTCGCAACTCCTTCCAACCAATCAGCACAGAGGGGCCAGAGACCAAGATCTGACATTAGAGTCTTCTGTCCATAGAGCTAGACCCACACATACCTGGAGGGAACTAGACCCAACCTTGCTTAGCCTAGAACTAGTGTAACCGAGTTGGATTTGTAACCTCACTCCCCAACCTGAAATGTCTCCACATGTGCTATCGAACTGCTAACTTTTCGGTATCGAAGTTGGCTAAGACGTTGTCAAGATACTGGTCCAGTAAGGATTTGTGAGTGAGGAAGCTATACCAAGGAAGCACAGTGACGTCTGTTACACTAGAGAATGATGTCTGGAGCTAGACCCATCCATGCCTTCCATGGCCTGCCAACCATGTCTGGAGCTAGACCCATCCATGCCTTCCATGGCCTGCCAACCATGTCTGGAGCTAGACCCATCCATGCCTTCCATGGCCTGCCAACCATGTCTGGAGCTAGACCCATCCATGCCTTCCATGGCCTGCCAACCATGTCTGGAGCTAGACCCATCCATGCCTTCCATGGCCTGCCAACCATGTCTGGTGCTAGACCCATCCATGCCTTCCATGGCCTGCCAACCATGTCTGGAGCTAGACCCATCCATGCCTTCCATGGCCTGCCAACCATGTCTGGTGCTAGACCCATCCATGCCTTCCATGGCCTGCCAACCATGTCTGGTGCTAGAGGAGTATATATTCATAGAGTCCTGAAGCCAATAGGCAGAGCTGCAGCGCTAAAGAATAAAATAGACCATGCTGACGAATGGTTAAAACCAGGGGGTGGCCGCCCTATCGCATCTGACCGCCGAACATCAGTCGTCATTTTCTATTTATTTCATCACCACCGTTTGTTGAACCCCAGCAGGTGATCTGCTGTTACTGTGCACGGCTAACGCTCATGTTGGTCTGTCTTGACATGTGATGCCAGAACACAGAGACCGAAGAGAGTATGGAGCTTCTCTGGACTCTCTGCACAACGACACAAGAAGACCTTCTTAGGTGCAGGATGTTATTAAGACGTTATTAGGATGTTATTATAAAATTATTATAATTAACCTATTATTATTATTGTTATTATTATTATTTGTATTATTATGACCGATAGGAGAACAAAATGAGGCTCCCAACGTCCATTAGTATTTAGTATTACAGTCATGTCTAAGACATTTAAGCTCTTCAAAGCTTCTGGGAAGCTGTATGTTATTTTATTCATGTAAAATGTCATGCTTTATGTTAGATATGCTGTGTGTGCACGCATGTGTCTGTATATATCTCTGTGTGTGAAAACATACATGCAAGCATACTAGCTGTATATACTGTATATTTGAAAGGCTTAATGCTACAACTTATATATTGATTCCAGCATTGCATCATTGTTATTGTAATTCATACGGTACTAATCTGTAAGCTGGTTTTACTGGGCTTTAACAGTGCTGTGTGTGTCTGAATGGCTGTAATGTTATTCTATATGACCTTAGTGTTTAAGGTTGAAAACTATGCCTGCATCCTAAATGGCACCTTATTTCCTATATAGTGCACCACTTTTTAGCAGAACCCCCATAGGGCTCTGATCAAAATTAGTGCACTATATAGGGAATAGGATGCCATTTGGGAAGGAGCCCATGTGACTCAGGTTTGATCTCCAGACCTGCTGTAGAGAGCTGGCTGGACTGAGCTTCAGTTAAGTTCCAGAGACGAGATTTTTTAATTAAACAACGTAAAAAATGTTTGTGAAACGTTTATATTGCGTGTTTATTTTTCCACAGACAAATGCAATTAGAATGGATTAGGATAGAAACTTAATTGCTCTAAGGGAATTTGCTTAGTTGAAAGTCGTTCTCTTTCACTCCACTTGTAGTTTGTTTGTTTTCAGAGTTGTATGTTCTGCTAGTCAACACCCCACCTCACATGTTGCGTTTTCTACTTTCTACTGCGTTTTCTGCACCCTATTCCCTACATAGTGCACTACTTTTGACCAAAGCCCTAGTTTTGTGCCATGTGGAATGCATTCCAGGCCTTTACTCTATACCACCCTGCATCTCACTGCTGGCTTGCCTCTGAAGCTAAGCAGGGTCAATCTCGGTCGGTCCCTGGATGGGAGACCAGATGCTGCTGAAAGTGGTGTTGGAGGGCCAGTCAATCTTACTTCTGGTAAAAATAAGCAGAAAACAGATCCTAATACCCCAGGGTAGTGATTGGGAACATTGCCCTGTGTAGTGTGCTGTCTTTCAGGTGGGACGTTAAACAGGTGTGCTGACTCTGGTCACTGAAGATCCATGGCACTTATTGTAACAGTTAACCCCGGTGTCCTGGCAAAATTTCCATCATGGCCATCTAATCATCCCAGCTTTGAATTGGCTCATTCATCACCCCTCCTCTCCCTCTCCCCTATAACTTTTCCCCAGGTTGTTGCAGTAAATTAGATTTTTTTCTCAGTCAACTTATCTTCAGGGAATTTGTCTTAACCAAACCAAAAAAAGTCCATCTATAACAATCTACTGGCCTCCCAGCATTCTAATGACCTTTCACCCCTGACCCCACATAGCTGTTCCACACCATAGAGAACACCCATGTGATGTCAGGGACACCGCCAGCAACAATATACCAGATCATGTTTACATACCTCTCTCCCGAATACCACAACACCACACACAGTCACAGGCCGCCTAAAGAAGACATGGAGAAGGATGAATGAGGAAGAGACGAAAAAGGCAAAAACCGCCTGGGATGAGGTCAAGAAAACCGCCCAGAACAGAGTTAGCTGGAGATGAGCACCGTCGAGGCTCTTTGCTCCACTAGGAGCTGAAAGGAATAAGTCAAGTAAGTCAAGACCCAGTCTGTCAGAATACATCTCTCCCGTGCACACTCCGTCAGAACAGACACTCCCGTTCACTATTAGACCAGGACAAGTTAGAGCTATATTAGCCATAGAGGGGTTCTAACCCCCTGGTCTCCTTATAGCAGCATGCTAGGCAGTGAGTTGGTGTCCAGAGTCACATGCTACACAAATAGGACAAGACAGAATTGGACTGGAGGCCCTATTTTGGTTAAGAACACAATGACTGGGGCCTCCCGAGTGACGCAGTGGTCTAAGGCACTGCAACGCAGTGCTAGCTGTGCCACTAGAGATTCTGAGTTCGAGTCCAGGCTCTGTCGCAGCCGGCCGCGACTGGAGGACCCATGGGGCGGCGACAATTGTCCTAGCGTCGTCCGGGTTAGGGGAAGGTTTGGCCGGCTGGGATATCCTTGTCCCATCGCGCAATAGCGACTCCTGTGGTGGGCCGGGCGCAGTGCACGCTGACACGGTTGCCAGGTGCACTGTGTTTCCTCTGACACATTGGTGCGGCTGGCATCCCGGTTAAGGGGGCATTGTGTCAAGAAGCAGTGCGGCTTGGTTGGGCTGTGTTTGGAGGTCACACAGCTCTCGACCTTTGCCTCTCCCGAGTCTGTACGGGAGTTGTAGCGATGAGATAAGACTGTAACTCCCAATAGGATACCGCGAAATTGGGGAGAAAACGGAGTAAAAATAAATAAATAAATAAAAAAGAACACAATGGCCAGGAGGCCTGGGAGCACATAGTGGAAAGGAATCAGGGAGAGAACAGAGTGATACCAAACTTGAAATATTTCCTTTAAATAGCACCCAGTTTTTTTGAAAGGGTGGAAGACAAAACTGCCTATGTGCCCTTGAGCAAGGCACTTAACCCTAATTTCTCCAGGATCGCCGTTGATATTGGCAGACCCTGGCTTTGACCCCACTCTCCGAGGGTGTCTCAGGGGAAGTTAGGATATGTAAAAAAAACGATTTACAAATCTCACGTATATTAATACACACTTATGCATGTGTGAAATAGGACAAACATAAGCACCCGCCAAATGATGATGATTATTTATTATTTACAGGATGTTGTTGCTCCCTGGCGGTCATACTGTGTATTACAACCTTCAGTCTGTTTATCTCTCAACTCAGGGTTGTACATTTTTTTTTATTTGTGTTTCATACATATGGAATATGTTTTATTGAAATTATCAGATTAATGATGGAGGGATCACAAAAGATGGCTTATCCCAAATTGACCCCTAGACCCTATGCCCTGTGCACTTGTGGCGATATGAGAGGATTTTACAGGCAGAGAAACATGGTAATAGCTCCAACTTGCACTCTGATTTGCTAGGCACATGTTTCACCATACTGCATACACCAATCAAGTGCATAGGGTATGGTTCTAGGGCACACGTGTCAAACTAATTCCACGGAGGGCCAAGTGTCTATGGGTTTTCGCTCCTCTCTTGTACTTGATTGGTTAATTAAGTTCAACAATAGGTAAGGAACTCCCCTCACCTGGTTGTCTAGGTCTGAATTGAAAGGAAAAATCAATAACCCGTAGACACTCGGCCCTCTGTGGAATGAAGTTTGGCACCCCTGTTCTAGGGGTTGATTTGGGATTGGGCCATATATATATATATATATATATACAGTGCCTTGCGAAATTATTCGGCCCCCTTGAACTTTGCGACCTTTTGCCACATTTCAGGCTTCAAACATAAAGATATAAAACTGTATTTTTTTGTGAAGAATCAACAACAAGTGGGACACAATCATGAAGTGGAACGACATTTATTGGATATTTCAAACTTTTTTAACAAATCAAAAACTGAAAAATTGGGCGTGCAAAATTATTCAGCCCCTTTACTTTCAGTGCAGCAAACTCTCTCCAGAAGTTCAGTGAGGATCTCTGAATGATCCAATGTTGACCTAAATGACTAATGATGATAAATACAATCCGCCTGTGTGTAATCAAGTCTCCGTATAAATGCACCTGCACTGTGATAGTCTCAGAGGTCCGTTAAAAGCGCAGAGAGCATCATGAAGAACAAGGAACACACCAGGCAGGTCCGAGATACTGTTGTGAAGAAGTTTAAAGCCGGATTTGGATACAAAAAGATTTCCCAAGCTTTAAACATCCCAAGGAGCACTGTGCAAGCGATAATATTGAAATGGAAGGAGTATCAGACCACTGCAAATCTACCAAGACCTGGCCGTCCCTCTAAACTTTCAGCTCATACAAGGAGAAGACTGATCAGAGATGCAGCCAAGAGGCCCATGATCACTCTGGATGAACTGCAGAGATCTACAGCTGAGGTGGGAGACTCTGTCCATAGGACAACAATCAGTCATATATTGCACAAATCTGGCCTGTATGGAAGAGTGGCAAGAAGAAAGCCATCTCTTAAAGATATCCATAAAAAGTGTTGTTTAAAGTTTGCCACAAGCCACCTGGGAGACACACCAAACATGTGGAAGAAGGTGCTCTGGTCAGATGAAACCAAAATTGAACTTTTTGGCAACAATGCAAAACGTTATGTTTGGCGTAAAAGCAACACAGCTGAACACACCTTCCCCACTGTCAAACATGGTGGTGGCAGCATCATGGTTTGGGCCTGCTTTTCTTCAGCAGGGACAGGGAAGATGGTTAAAATTGATGGGAAGATGGATGGAGCCAAATACAGGACCATTCTGGAAGAAAACCTGATGGAGTCTGCAAAAGAACTGAGACTGGGACGGAGATTTGTCTTCCAACAAGACAATGATCCAAAACATAAAGCAAAATCTACAATGGAATGGTTCAAAAATAAACATATCCAGGTGTTAGAATGGCCAAGTCAAAGTCCAGACCTGAATCCAATCGAGAATCTGTGGAAAGAACTGAAAACTGCTGTTCACAAATGCTCTCCATCCAACCTCACTGAGCTCGAGCTGTTTTGCAAGGAGGAATGGGAAAACATTTCAGTCTCTCGATGTGCAAAACTGATAGAGACATACCCCAAGCGACTTACAGCTGTAATCGCAGCAAAAGGTGGCGCTACAAAGTATTAACTTAAGGGGGCTGAATAATTTTGCACGCCCAATTTTTCAGTTTTTGATTTGTTAAAAAAGTTTGAAATATCCAATAAATGTCGTTCCACTTCATGATTGTGTCCCACTTGTTGTTGATTCTTCACAAAAAAATACAGTTTTATATCTATGTTTGAAGCCAGAAATGTGGCAAAAGGTCGCAAAGTTCAAGGGGGCCGAATACTTTCGCAAGGCACTGTGTGTATATATATATATAGTTTCCTCCCATATTCATTGAAATAATGTATTCATTTATCCACTAGATAGCATCATCTGATTTCTGAACAATACAGCTTCATCAAACAGACTGGATTCGTAAGGTTACAGATTCATTTGGCGTCCCAAATGCCACTATATTCCCTATATAGTGCATTACTTTGACCAGGGTCCCGTCCCAAGTGGCCCCTATTCCCTACATAGTACAGTACTTTTGACCAGAGCCCTATGGGTCCTGGTCCAAAGAGGTGCACTATATAGGAAATAGGGTGCCATTAGGGACACAATATTAGTAACTTCCCCCAAACCTGTTATTTATGTTCTGTCTGCTCTTCTATGGTTCTGCAGGAAGACTCTCCAAGGTCACTTCCACATCTACGGACTGTTCAATGAGCTGCGAGACACCAGGAGTCCTATTTACATAATTAAATAAAAGACAAGTAGACAGCCTTACCCTGACGTGTGCGTGGGTGTCAAATCAAATGAAATCACATACACATGTTTAGCAGATGTTATTGCGGGTGTAGCGAAATGCTTGTGTTTCTAGCTCTGACAGTGCAGTCATTTCTGCTCTCTGTGTTTGTGTGCTTGCATGCGTGTCTTCTCTTTCTCTCTTTCTGTGTGTGTGATTGTGGTTTTGTGCAGGAATTACACAAGGAATAATAAGGGTGATTAATTCAAATGATTTATTGTAACGACTTACATTTAAACAATAAAGGTACAGTAATTCCGTATTCTTTTATTTTCCAACATTTGGTGCAGTAATGGTTAACTGTTCAATAGAATGAATGATATACTACGGTGAAGCTGTCTGGAAGTAAAAAGAAATGTTAAGAATAGTGTCCTCCCATTGTATGACTCGTATAACTCAGAAAATGAGTCGCAAACGGCACCCTATTTAGTGCACGTTTGACCAAAGCCTAGTGTACTATAAAGATAAATAAAGTGCCACTTGTATTTAGGCTACCTTTAATAAAATAATTATTCAAACTACCCGCATAGCTTTTCACAATCTAATCTTTAATAAGGTGCTTTCTCTATTGTGTTACTGGCGCTTTCACTAAAAAGCTTTTGAGTAACCTTTTCCTCCCTTCTATTGGCTACTGCTTTGATAAATTAAGTTTAGACAGCAATACAACCACAAAGATGGACTGATTCACAGCCTATTCAACTGTAAAGGGCTTTGTTGAATCCCTTTAAAGTAGTCTCTCCTAAGATTACATACACCTCATGTGACGCGCTTCTTCCCGCAGGCAGGGGGCAACATGACCGAGCCATAGCCCAGAGACCCTGCAGCGGTTGCGGCGCTGTTCAGCTTCAATCTGTTCAGATTACCAGAAGACGTCTGAGTACAGGGAAGGACACTGCTCGTTCTACCCTCAATAAATTGTTACCAGATTGCGGTTCCTATTCGGGCACGGCAGAGAGAGTGGATGTAAACAATATAGGGGTTTCCCTTTCGTCAGGTTCTTCCAGAATCTTCTATTTTGTATCCTAATTAATTGATGCAGTTGAACAGCGATTAAAGCAGGTGATATCGATCTGGTTGAATGGACACGACAAGTGAGAGGCCGGTGGTGAAGATGCCGGGAGCTGTGTCTCTTTCGGACCGTGAAATCCCCCCGGGTCATGGGCAGCAAGGGTGCTCTGGTACCGGGAAAATAATGGTATCTGGCTCGGGTTCTATGGTTCTACCGGGCGGGATAATCAACCCGCAGGTGCCCATCCGGAATATCAAGATGAAATTCGCGGTTCTGATCGGATTGATCCAGGTGGGGGAGGTTAGCAACAGGGATATCGTGGAGACTGTGCTCAACCTGGTAAGGAAATATAAACCATTTCAGAAACAGCATTTTACACATGCAACAAACACAACATCATCAACACGCACAGAGCGCTACAGTGTAGCACCATAATAAAGGGTACGGGTCTCAGTGGATGACTCGATGCCTGGCAAAACGGGGGTTGCTGCTGCTGCATGTGTTCTGTTCTGTACAGGTCTGATATTGTAGTCTAGAGACCATGTAACTAGAGATTACAGATAGGGTGTTATTAGAGATGGGGTTCATTCTTATTAGGGATTGAGGCATTACTCTGAACTCTTATGGAGTGTGACTGTTTTCTCATTTGAGCTTGTGCTTGTTAGACAACATTTCAACATCTGAAGATGACAGCTAACATAACATGACCCATTTGCAATATTTAGAACACATCAGATCAGATACATGGTGCCCCAATCTGATGTGGTGGATGGGACCACAGAAGGTGTCGCACTGGGCAAAAACTGGTTGAACAACGTTGTTTCCACGTGATTTCAACCCCAAAAATGAAAGTGATGTTATATGAAGGTGGGAAAACTGATAGAATTTGCAGAAAGTCATCAGTGTAAGGGCTTTTCATATTTTTTTTTTCACCCAAGTTTTTAACCTAAATGACATGGTGACATTTGTTGTTGATTTCACACTGAATTCATGTCAGTTGACAACTCAACCAAATGTCAATCAAAACTAGATGTTAAACTGACGTCTGTACCCAGTGGGGTGTGTCTGTATGTATGTCTGTCTGTCTGTGTGTTCATGCATGTGTCTGTATGTCTGTAGCAGGTACAGGGCAGAGATGTGTGCTGCTGTGGTCTGGCTGCATTACCCATTCCACCTGTATGCTCTGTCATGCTCTGGGGCGGCAGGGTAGCTTAGTGGTTAGAGTGTCGGACTAGTAACCGGAAGGTTAGGTTGCAAGTTCAAAGCCGACAAGGTCTGTCATTCTGCCCCTGAACAAACCGCAAGCAATGCAGATGTAGAAGCATAAGAGGCAACCTTAATGGTAGCTATTGCAGGTATGAAGATGGAACCAGTCCATTCAATCATCATATTTCACTAATAGTTCCCATTTGGCCTCTTAGGCTTCCTGTCTAATATATCTGGGTAAATGGGTAAATGGGGAAATATCAGTCCTAATAGGCTATAGTTGATTCATATGATAGCTTTCATTTGTAGAGAGATGTGTTGGATGGAAAAACTGTCTATATTAACCATCATCCATCAACTCCTTGTAGAAGTGGAAATTGTATTTGAGTCTCAAATGGCACCCTATTTCCTATATAGTGCACTACTTTTGACCAGAGCCCTATGGTCAGAAGTAGTGAAACTATAGGAATAGAGTTCCATGTGTGAACACACTGTTTCATGTGATGGTTTTTAGTGCTGCATGTCAGGAGGTGTGTTTTTAATGTGCCCCTGGTATGAAGAAACAGTGTGTATGATGGTGAACAGTTCTCTGTCGAGAACATTATGTTTCTTTCTGAGTAATGTCTCCTCTCCTCTAACTAATGGTTCCATTAACACGTCTCTGTCATCAGGCAGGACAAACTACCCTACATGAGAACTAGAATGAATAGCATAACACTCAATTAGGTATTGTTAAAAGCAAAAATGGAATCTAAAAAGGTGATTGCTGTAATGGAAAACAGACACAAGCAGGCTAGGGTAGAGATGTAGAATGCATCCCAAATGGCACCCTATTCCTTATACGGTGGACTACTTTTGACCAGTATACTATAAAGAGAATAGAGTGCTATTTTGGATGCACCATATGAGTGTGCAGGGCTGCATCTGTCTGATTCATATCCCCACAGTTCACTTGAGGTTGGATGAACACATACCGTAGCAGCACGGTCTCAATTGGAGAGAGACAGTGGGATGGAGGGAACATTTTAGCATAATGCTAATATAATGCTAATCGTGTCTCTCCTGTATGTATGAATGAATGATTCAGAGGGTCAGGACTCTGAACAGAGACCAGTCTGATTACAGAACAATGGAGAGAGAGACGTGGAGCGACTGAGAGCAGAGTCAAGTAGGAGCAGGTTGACAATGATGAGTGGATGAAAGGAGGAGTAGGAAGAGGTGGAGTAGGACGGGAAGAGAGATATAGGTCAAGTTCCTGCCCGACTAGATTTGCAGGCATTGCATTGAGTCAACCAATGGTTGCGTGCTATGTCGTCATCATCGACTATGCAGTCGGGCATCAGATGGTGATATCATATGATGTGGTTTGCTGATATGTTAAAAATACAGTACCTATCCAGGCATTGTAAGATCTTGCATGCATTTGCAATGTACTTGGGAAGGAACTCGACCATAGTGATCTATCGTATGAGGCCTTGTAAAAACCTTGTACACATGATCTTGATGTGTACATGCATCCTGAACTTATGGACTGGCATGTTGAATCTAGCTAGTGTTATGAATAACTAGGGTATTTTGGGGGGCAGGTAGCCGAAGTGGTTAGAGCTTTGGGCCAGTAACCGAAAGGTTGCTAGATCAAATCCCTGAGCTGACAAGTTAAACATCTGTCGTTCTGCCCCTGAACAAGGCAGTTAACCCACGGTTCCTAGGCTATCATTGTGAAAAATAATTTGTTCTTAACTGACTTGCCTAGTTAAACTAAAGGATAAATATGGCTGAGAACTGAAGTTGGCCATCCCTCGATCTAGACTAGGTTATGTCCCAAATGGCACCCTATATAGTGCACTATGGGCCCTGGTCAAAAGTAGTACTGTACATTACAGTATAGAGAATAGGGTGCCATTTGGGATGCAACCTAGATGATGGAACACCACTCCTGGGTCTTAAAGGGCTCAAATCCATTCTGACACATCAACTGTACACTGTCCCGTGGAGGAGAATAATGAACCTCCTATCAGACAGATGCTACAACACTGTGTTGTGATGCTATAAGGCAGTATCCTGCCCCACGGTGCCACCTTCCATCATCTCAGCTCATTAAGCCTGCTTAGCTCGTTTATCTTCTCTATAGAAGCCAGTCTGAATAAAGCTGTAAATAAGATAACGTGTCATAATGAATTAAGTCTCCCCTCTAGGTTTCATTCAGCAGGGTTGTAATTCATTAATGCACACCGTAGCAAAACGTTTCGCAACTGAAAACATTTTGTAAACGAAAATGACCGTTTCTTATTGGAAAAGTTCAGGTCTATTTTCTTCCGTTTGGTTTCTAGTGAATACTACCCAGGAATTTGATTGTTTAATGAGGGATGAGATTAATCAGGACTTTTTCACTTAGCAACATTCAGATTCAGTGTTTAATAATAGTCACATGTACAGGGTTGCAGGTGTGATTGCTGGGTACAGTGAAAATCTTAGGCTTCGAGTTCCAAGATGCAGGACTAAGTTAATTAAAATGATCTAAATGGTAATAAAAACAACAACAATATGAATATAAATAGCACTATATGCTATGTACAACAACAACTGTAGCAGTGATGAATAAATAAGGCAGAGTAAAGACTGTTGAGGGGGTGGGGGAGAAAAATGACCATTGAGGGAATGTGGGGACTAAACAAAATGAAAAACCTGTTTTGATCAGCAGTCTGTTCCTCACCTGTAGTTTGTCCCAGCAGTTCATTAAATATGTAATAACACATCATGTTCATGAAGTGCTTCTCTGAAACCCAATAATGCTAAGATCAGGGACCAGTACACAGTGTATTTACATTAGCATATTCTGGATATTACTGACTAGGTCAGAGAACTAGTCATCTAGAATATGATTATGATTCTGGTCAGCCACCGCAGATCCCCATCACCATTCTGCCTAGCTGGTGGTGTCTCTGGGTGGCAGCTGGCACGTTGCCACACTTCATATCCCACATCTGTTTTACAGGGTGGCTGACAAGGTGAGGGATGGGTGGCTGATGGATGGCTGATGGATGGATCAGAGGCTGCTACTGATAGATGCTGCAGTAGTCCTACAGTAACAGTGTGATAGATGATGCAGCTGGCCTACAGTAACAGTGTTTTAGATGATGGAGCTGGCCTACAGTAACAGTGTTTTAGATGATGCAGCTGGCCTACAGTAACAGTGTTTTAGATGATGCAGCTGGCCTACAGTAACAGTGTGATAGATGATGCAGTAGGCCTTCAGTAACAGTGTGATAGATGATGCAGTAGGCCTACAGTAACAGTGTGATAGATGATGCAGTAGGCCTTCAGTAACAGTGTTTTAGATGATGCAGTAGTCCTACAGTAACAGTGTGATAGATGATGCAGTAGGCCTTCAGTAACAGTGTGATAGATGATGCAGTAGGCCTACAGTAACAGTGTGATAGATGATGCAGTAGGCCTACTGTAACAGTGTGATAGATGATGCAGTAGGCCTACAGTAACATTGTTATTGATGATGCAGCTGGCCTACAGTAACAGTGTTTTAGATGATGCAGCTGGCCTACAGTAACAGTGTTTTAGATGATGCAGCTGACCTACAGTAACAGTGTTTTAGATGATGCAGCTGGCCTACAGTAACAGTGTTTTAGATGATGCAGCTGGCCTACAGTAACAGTGTGATAGATGATGCAGTAGGCCTACAGTAACAGTGTGATATATGATGCAGTAGTCCTACAGTAACAGTGTGATAGATGATGCAGTAGGCCTACAGTAACATTGTTATTGATGATGCAGCTGGCCTACAGTAACAGTGTTTTAGATGATGCAGCTGGCCTACAGTAACAGTGTTTTAGATGATGCAGCTGGCCTACAGTAACAGTGTTTTAGATGATGCAGCTGGCCTACAGTAACATTGTTATTGATGATGCAGCTGGCCTACAGTAACAGTGTGATAGATGATGCAGTAGGCCTACAGTAACAGTGTGATAGATGATGCAGTAGGCCTACAGTAACAGTGTTTTAGATGCTGCAGTAGTCCTACAGTAAGTGTGCTTGATGATGCTGTAGGCCTACAGTAACAGTGTGATAGATGATGCAGTACACCTACAGTAACAGTGTGATAGATGATGCAGTAGTCCTACAGTAAGTGTGCTTGATGATGCTGTAGGCCTACAATAACAGTGTGATAGATGATGCAGTAAACCTACAGTAACAGTGTGATAGATGATGCAGTAGGCCTACAGTAACAGTGTTTTAGATGATGCAGTAGGCCTACAGTAACAGTGTGATAGATGATGCAGTAGGCCTACAGTAACAGTGTTTTAGATGCTGCAGTAGACCTACAGTAACAGTGTGATAGATGATGCAGTAGGCCTACAGTAACAGTGTTTTAGATGCTGCAGTAGGCCTACAGTAACAGTGTGATAGATGATGCAGTAGGCCTACAGTAACAGTGTGATAGATGATGCAGTAGGCCTACAGTAACAGTGTGATAGATGATGCAGTAGGCCTACAGTAACAGTGTGATAGATGATGCAGTAGGCCTACAGTAACAGTGTTTTCGATGATGCAGTAGGCCTACAGTAACAGTGTGATAGATGATGCTGTAGGCCTACAGTAACAGTGTTTTAGATGATGCAGTAGGCCTACAGTAACAGTGTGATAGATGATGCAGTAGTCCTACAGTAACAGTGTGATAGATGATGCAGTAGGCCTACTGTAACAGTGTGATAGATGATGCAGCTGGCCTACAGTAACAGTGTGATAGATGATGCAGCTGGCCTACAGTAACAGTGTGACAGGTGATGCAGTAGATCTACAGTAACAGTGTGATAGATGATGCAGTAGTCCTACAGTAACAGTGTGATAGATGATGCAGTAGGCCTACAGTAAGTGTGTTTGATGATGCAGTAGGCCTACAGTAACAGTGTTTTAGATGATGCAGTAGGCCTACAGTAACAGTGTGATAGATGATGTAGCTGGCCTACAGTAACAGTGTGATAGATGATGCAGTAGGCCTACAGTAACAGTGTGATAGATGATGCAGTAGGCCTACAGTAACAGTGTGATAGATGATGCAGTAGGCCTACAGTAACAGTGTGATAGATGATGCAGTAGGCCTACAGTAACAGTGTGATAGATGATGCAGTAGGCCTACAGTAACATTGTTATTGATGATGCAGCTGGCCTACAGTAACAGTGTTTTAGATGATGCAGCTGGCCTACAGTAACAGTGTTTTAGATGATGCAGCTGGCCTACAGTAACAGTGTTTTAGATGATGCAGCTGGCCTACAGTAACATTGTTATTGATGATGCAGCTGGCCTACAGTAACAGTGTGATAGATGATGCAGTAGGCCTACAGTAACAGTGTGATAGATGATGCAGTAGGCCTACAGTAACAGTGTTTTAGATGCTGCAGTAGTCCTACAGTAAGTGTGCTTGATGATGCTGTAGGCCTACAGTAACAGTGTGATAGATGATGCAGTACACCTACAGTAACAGTGTGATAGATGATGCAGTAGTCCTACAGTAAGTGTGCTTGATGATGCTGTAGGCCTACAGTAACAGTGTGATAGATGCAGTACACCTACAGTAACAGTGTGATAGATGATGCAGTAGGCCTACAGTAACAGTGTTTTAGATGATGCAGTAGGCCTACAGTAACAGTGTTTTAGATGATGCAGTAGGCCTACAGTAACAGTGTGATAGATGATGCAGTAGGCCTACAGTAACAGTGTTTTAGATGCTGCAGTAGACCTACAGTAACAGTGTGATAGATGATGCAGTAGGCCTACAGTAACAGTGTGATAGATGACGCAGTAGGCCTACAGTAACAGTGTGATAGATGATGCAGTAGGCCTACAGTAACAGTGTGATAGATGATGCAGTAGGCCTACAGTAACAGTGTGATAGATGATGCAGTAGGCCTACAGTAACAGTGTGATAGATGATGCAGTAGTCCTACAGTAACAGTGTGATAGATGATGCAGTAGGCCTACTGTAACAGTGTGATAGATGATGCAGCTGGCCTACAGTAACAGTGTGATAGATGATGCAGCTGGCCTACAGTAACAGTGTGACAGGTGATGCAGTAGATCTACAGTAACAGTGTGATAGATGATGCAGTAGTCCTACAGTAACAGTGTGATAGATGATGCAGTAGGCCTACAGTAAGTGTGTTTGATGATGCAATAGTCCTACAGTAACAGTGTTTTAGATGATGCAGTAGGCCTACAGTAACAGTGTGATAGATGATGTAGCTGGCCTACAGTAACAGTGTGATAGATGATGCAGTAGACCTACAGTAACAGTGTGATATATGATGCAGTAGGCCTACAGTAACAGTGTGATAGATGATGCAGTAGGCCTACAGTAACAGTGTGATAGATGATGCAGTAGGCCTACAGTAACAGTGTGATAGATGATGCAGTAGGCCTACAGTTAGTGTTTTAGATGATGCAGTAGGCCTACAGTAACAGTGTGATAGATGATGCAGCTGGCCTACAGTAACAGTGTGATAGATGATGCAGCTGGCCTACAGTAACAGTGTGATAGATGATGCAGTAGGCCCACAGTAACAGTGTGATAGATGATGCAGTAGGCCTACAGTAACAGTGTGATAGATGATGCAGTAGGCCTTCAGTAAATATTTTAGATGATGCAGTAGGACCTACAGTAACATTGTGATGTGTAGCCTAACTGTGTTAGTCTACCAGCTTTATTCATCTACACGGCCCCAGGAGACCAGCCCCAGTGACCTTGCTGCTGCAGTAATATAAAAGTGTGTTTGAAATGGCTCCCTATATAGAGAATAGCGTGCTGTTTGGGATGCAGACAACGACAGCCCCATATTCATAAGGACCGCCCGCGCATTCAATGTCTAAGCACTCAGTCTCAGTGTAAGGATCACTATTTCTCATCTTGATATTTTCCTTGATTTAAGTTGAAATCTAAATGTAAATCGGTAATAGTGATGTGACTAAACTCAGGCTACTGTTTGTCACATGGCTTATATCCTGTCGTCTAAACATGACAAAGCAGTGTGTGTACTTGTGTGTCTGTTTAGGATGTCATGCTGCTTGATAGTCTTAGTGGGTATATACAGTTTGGATATAAGGGCACAAGGCGAGACCCAGATGCAGACACAGGAGGCAGATGGTTAGAGTCCAAGGTGTTTATTAACAATCCAAAAGGGGTAGGCAAGAGAATGGTCGTGGACAGGCAAAAAGTCAGAACCAGTTCAGAGTTCCAGAGGTACAGAATGGCAGGCAGGCACGAGGTCAGGGCAGGCAGAATGGTCAGGCAGGCTCGAGGTCAGGGCAGGCAGAATGGTCAGGCAGGCTCGAGGTCAGGGCAGGCAGAATGGTCAGGCAGGCTCGAGGTCAGGGCAGGCAGAATGGTCAGGCAGGCTCGAGGTCAGGGCAGGCAGAATGGTCAGGCAGGCTCGAGGTCAGGGCAGGCAGAATGGTCAGGCAGGCTCGAGGTCAGGGCAGGCAGAATGGTCAGGCAGGCTCGAGGTCAGGGCAGGCAGAATGGCCGGCTGGCACGAGGTCAGGGCAGGCAGAATGGTCAGGCAGGCTCGAGGTCAGGGCAGGCAGAATGGCAGGCAGGCACGAGGTCAGGGCAGGCAGAATGGTCAGGCAGGCTCGAGGTCAGGGCAGGCAGAATGGTCAGGCAGGCTCGAGGTCAGGGCAGGCAGAATGGTCAGGCAGGCTCGAGGTCAGGGCAGGCAGAATGGTCAGGCAGGCTCGAGGTCAGGGCAGGCAGAATGGCCGGCTGGCACGAGGTCAGGGCAGGCAGAATGGTCAGGCAGGCTCGAGGTCAGGGCAGGCAGAATGGCAGGCAGGCACGAGGTCAGGGCAGGCAGAATGGTCAGGCAGGCTCGAGGTCAGGGCAGGCAGAATGGCAGGCAGGCACGAGGTCAGGGCAGGCAGAATGGTCAGGCAGGCACGAGGTCAGGGCAGGCAGAATGGTCAGGCAGGCTCGAGGTCAGGGCAGGCAGAATGGTCAGGCAGGCTCGAGGTCAGGGCAGGCAGAATGGCCGGCTGGCACGAGGTCAGGGCAGGCAGAATGGTCAGGCAGGCTCGAGGTCAGGGCAGGCAGAATGGCAGGCAGGCACGAGGTCAGGGCAGGCAGAATGGCAGGCAGGCACGAGGTCAGGGCAGGCAGAATGGTCAGGCAGGCACGAGGTCAGGGCAGGCAGAATGGTCAGGCAGGTGGGAATGGAGTCCAGAAAAACAGGCAAAGGTCAAGACTGGGAGTACTAGTAAGAGAGAATAGAAAAGCAGGCGCATGGGAAAACACTCTGGTTGCCTTGAACATACAAGATGAACTGCCACAGAGAGACAGGATACACAGGGATAAAAACACCAGGGAAAATAATCCACACCTGGAGGGGGTGGAGACAATCACAAGGACAGGTGAAACAGATCAGGGCGTGACACTGGGAGCAGAGTTGAATGGTCAGAAATCCGGTATGTATTGGGCTATGTCCCAAATAGAACCCTATTCCCTATATATTGCACTACATTTCACCTGGGCCCATTTTTAGTAAAAATAATAAGGAATAGGGTGCCAAAATAAGGAATAGGGTGCCATTAGGCCTGGTCTGTCTGTATCTGTTATGTTTCTGGGTCATAATGCTTCTTAGTACAGGAAACTTTCTAATGCGCCCTGCCCCCTGTAGCGCTGCATACCTGTCTGGATTAGTAGCCTTTGACCAACATTACAGAGAAAATACCAGGGCCATGTCCCAAAAAGAACCCTATTCCCTATATAGTGCACTACTTTTGAACAAGGTCCATAGGTCTCTGGTCAAAAGTAGAGCACTAGATAGGGTACCATTGGGATAGATCCCAGGCTAAGCTCAAAATCAGCCTTGGTAACCAACACTGTGCAGCCTCTTATAATTTTCATTGAGCAACGTTCTGGAACTAACCACAATAGAATACCACAGTCCCTGTTTGGTCTTCATGCTGCTAGTTTTTTCCCAAAATCAATATTTTGCTGAGAAAAGCAGTTTATTTTCTTGCAACAAATGTGTTACTGATGTTGATGTTTTTTGCCTGAGGCAAATTGAAACCTTCAGCCACATTTACTGGATGTACTTAGTTGGGCCATGATCTTTCAATTCCCATTAAAAGGCATATTGAGGTGATGAGGACATGGTTACAGCTTGGGAGACTTCTGTCCTGTTGTCTTGTGGAATTTGAGATTCATAGAATTAAGTCAAACATTTACCTGAAGACATGGACATTCAGAACGTATCTGAGGAATGGACAGACATATTTCAGCTTGTGTCAGCTCTTCACCCAGGAAGTAGACAACATTCATCAGTCTGGAGGTTCTGATGACACTGCCAGAAAATAATGGGTACAACATGTAAACATGCCAATGTTATGTCACATATTAACATCCCCCTTCTCCCCATTGGCTGGGCCGGACTGTGAGTGTGATTGCATCTCAAATGGCACTCTTTCCCCTATATAGTCCACTTCTTTTGACCAGGGCTCTCATCTAAAGAAGTGCACTATGTAGGGAATAGGGTGCCATTTGGGACTCAGACTGAGAGAGCTAGGAGGGTCTGACGTGAAGAAACAGACATCACAGCTCCACATCTCTGGATGAAAACAGATGTTGTGTCAGTATGCATGTCTCTTTCATTATGTTACTTTCCTCAAGAGAAATTATTTTCAAAAGACCAAAAGCTGGCTGACATATTTGAAACAAGCGTCTACTGTTACAACAGCCCTGTGGTGGGTTGTCTGTAGATAGATAGATGTGTGGTTGTATCAGATCTAGAGGGAATAGCTTTGTATCCATCAGGAGAGTAGGGGTTGATTTACCACTACATTAACATCAGATCTCTGTTCAGCTCTGCTCAGCTCAGTGGTGATGGCTTCTGGGAGACTTCCCTCCTCCTTCTTCTCCTGCTTCTCAGTTCAGATGCTTATTTTTGTTTTTCATGGCAGGCATCTAAAATTCATGTTGTCCCAGTTTCTCTGGATCTCTGGATGAGTTTCTCTGGGTTAAAGCCATGTTGCCATACTGCTGCTGTTGCACTCTGGGACAGACATTCTCTCTCTCTCTCTCTCTCTCCCTTGTTCTCTCATTTTCTCTCTCTCACTATGGGCTCATGTCTTGGATGGGGAAACGTGAGTCTTAAAAAATATTGTTGATTTTCAGAAAACATCTCGACTCACATTGGGAATATTCTCTAAACAACAAATCCCAAACCCAGCAGGCCCTCTGAGCGTGTTTGATTGTTCTTAAATTCCCGCGGTTGGTTGAAGTTGAAACACTACAATGGAGCCCTTGGGCTGCTGGGCCTGATCACTACACACATCAACCCTGTACAATCTACTGACTAGGAATAAAGGAACGACTATAGCAGCCGGCAGTATAGCCTTTTAATTAGGAACCACAGTCTATCTGTGCTGTCCCAGAGCAGCCTCCTGCTTGTCCCAGGCAGAAGGGATCAATCCTGGGTCGATGCAGCCGGAGTGACGGGGCAGAAGTAACATAGACCAGCCTGGTGGTGAGACAGAGCAGACAAGTAGGACTGTGACCCAAATGCCACCCTATTCCCTTCATAGTAGACCTGCCTGCAGTTCCGCTGAAACCCTCCTGCCTTTGTTTGCATCTATTTGCATCTTGTTTACATCTATTTACATCTTGTTTACATCTATTTACTACTTGTTTACATTTACATTTATTCCATAATAATTTGAAATGGGGAGGTATCTTACAAGCCTCCCAGGGTTTTCTACCTTTCCTGCACATGCTCATTTAGTTTTCCTTTTAAACTCTGATCACATTGTTTTGTATTTTCTTGTGTGAAAAAAAATCTACCAAAGCCTGCTTAGTCTAACATCTGTTTAGTTTAGACCTCATCCTCTGCAGTAGACCTCTTCCTCTGTAGTGATCTGCCTTTTCATTCCAACTGCTCTCTATAGTGATGTCATGTAGTCCCTTTACATACCATGCTCTAGGTTATAGTGACAAATCTACACTAGCACTGTTGGAGCTAGGAACACAAGCATTTCACTACCCCGCAATAACATCTGCTAAATATGTGTATGCGACTAATAAAATGTTATTTTATTTCATTCGATTTTATTGACTGTTTAGATCCTCTCTGCTACTGTGGGAGTCAGTGCATGTGTCTCAAATTGCACCCTATTCCTTACATAGTGCACAGCTTTTTACCAGGGCCCCAGTCAAAAGTAGTGCTTTATATAAGGCATTTGAGAGATGGCAGCCAGCAGCTTTGGCCTCTCTGTGTTGTGTCCCAGTGTTGTGTCCCTGTGTTGTGTCCCAGTGTTGTGTCCCTGTGTTGTGTCTCTGTGTTTCCTCTCTGTGTTGTCTCTCTGTGTTGTGTTGTGTCTGGGATGAAGTATCTATGTCACTGGAAACAAACCACTAAAGCCCAGAGGAGCTGTTAAAGAGATGGGCCACAAGCCACTGCAAAGGCCATGGATCTCTATCTCTCTCTCTCTATCTCTCTCTCTCTCTCGTTCATGCGTGGTAACCCTGGAGAATTGCTGATGGGGGATTTTTTGGCAGCTGCCTACATTAGCATGGCCCTGATGGAACATTATGTGCTCACTGCCTCCCCACATTAGCATAAGAGGGCTGTAGGCCATGCCTTCCTGTTCTGGGTAATGGGGACCAGGGGCAAAGCTGGTAGGAAGAGGAGAGGAAGAGAGGAGAGGGGGAAGAGGAGGAGAGGAAATAGGGCTACTGATGGCTGGAGGGGGAGAGAAACAGAGGAGGAGAGTAAAGGAGGAGAGAGGGGATATGGGGCTCTGGGGGACGAGATGGGGGCACAGCTGGCTTCTGTCTTGCAGGAGGAAGAGTGGAGAGGAGGAGGAGAGCAGAGAAGGGAAAGGAGGAGAGGTGGGGGTGAGGATATGGCTGCTGCCTGCTGTCTTCCAGAAGGAGAGGAAGAGGAAAGGAGAGGTGGTTAGTAGGAAGAGGAGATGGGCTGCACTATGTCTATATCTGGAAATAGGGTGTTAGTTGGGATGCAGACAGTGTTTTTGCCAATACATTTTATAATACTTCTCTGTAGACATTAATAAAAAACTTCAACCCCCCACCAAAGGGAAGAAAAAAAAGATTTACATTAGCCAATCATTTAAATATCTGGGTTATAACTTAGACACTATGTTACTCCACCCCAGAAGATAACTAAGTAATACAACCCACTGGGCACAGATGTGTCTAGCTTTGATTTACATTTGGTTGAGTTGTCAACTAATGTGAATTCAACGTGAAATCAACAACACATTTTACATGTAATTGGATTTAGGTTAAATGTTGGGTAAGAAAAAGACTACATTCCCTTACGTTGAGGACTTTTTGCAAATCCAATGATTTTTCCACGTAGGGAGGATTATTTAAGATATATCAATCCCTCAAATTACCTCTTTAAACACCTTTTTTCTCACCTTACCTTCTCACCCTTCTGTCTGGTGTCATCTCCCTCCATCTCAACTATCATCGACTGCTTCTGTCTGGAAATAGATATGCATATTTATGCTAATGAGGCATATCAGGGCATGTAAGTCATCTAGGGCTGTGACAATACCAGTATCGCAATATTTGTTCCACGTCAAAAATGAAAACACGAAGCAAACCAAACTCTTTTGTCCTTTTAAAAACCTGCTGTATGCAATATTGTGTGCTATAGAGTACCACGGTATGAGTTATATTACCCATGAATCCTACCGGGAAACAGGGAAATGGTTCCAATCGTTTTCCCACCATTCATTTTCAAAGAGTTTTTGTTTTAGAAACACTTAAAATAAGGGCTGTGTTCCATGTAGACATACCCTGGCGTGGTGTTTTGATAACTGTGTAAATCTCTAAATGTCAAGGTGACTTTTATCAATATTTATGCTTGTACTTTTGACAAGTGATGGCGCCGGAGGGGAGGGCGGCCGTCTTATTGGCCCTTAACCAACCGTGCTATGTTGTTTGTTTTTTCGCGTTGTTCGTAACTGGTTTTGTACATAATGTTCTTCTTCAATGAGTACTGCTGCTCTTTAATCATTTGTTATTCTTGTCTCTTACTTTGTTTTTGGCATTTTCTTAACTGCATTGTTTGTTATGGGCTTGTAAGTAAGCATTTCACTGTAAGGTCTACTACACCTGTTGTATTTGGAGCATGCGACAAATACAATTTGATTTGATTTATTTACCCCCCCCAAAATGAAACGCTAATTAGCTGCGAATGTGGCTATCAGAAAGAACTACAAATATCATGATGATCTAGACGAGACTGCCAAATCGAGTCAAAGGTAACAATCGCTGGATTAGCTATCTAATGTAAGCTAAATGTAGCAATGAATAAAGTAGCTACATTTCTTTAAATGGCCAATACTGTGAACTGTCTTGTGCAAGTTTATCAAACGTCACGCCACGATAAGCCTACACAAAACACAGCCCTTATTTGAAGTGTTTCTAAAATCCCCTAAAATAAGGGTGGAAAATTATTTGAACCATTTCCCTGTTTGACCGCTAGGTTTTATGGGTATTATGACACTCCACTTTGGGGCTCTATAGCTTGAAAATAAATAAATGTGACTCTGGATGACAACATAATGATGTTTTCCTAAAGAACTCAAATCCGCTTTGTGTTTTGTTTCCACATAATAACACTGTTAAGACACGTCTGTGTTATGAAACTGCTGATTCCAGTGTCATTTAATTCCAGTTTGCCTCTAACTAAGATATGTGGCTCATACATATATTCATGAGAGAGTAATGGACAATTGAACATGTTCCATTCCCATAGTTTAATTAAGAAAATGTAGGATTTCAGCTTGGCAGCCCTGTGGTTATTTATCCCCTTATTGCCTGTTGTTCTGTTTTGAGCTGCAAGGCATAGGATCCATCCCAAATGGCACTCTACTCCCTATACACACACTCTTTTTGACCAGGGCCAATAGGCAATAGGGTTCCATTTGGGACACTTCCTCAACCAGTATAGAGAGAAATAACAAGGATTTATACGGTTGTATTATACAAAAGAGAAACAAGGCTACAGGTGTAGGATCTTAAGCTGATTAATCTTTTGTTGCTGAGAATTGTCCTGCACAGAAGGAAATGCAAACTTGTAGTGTATTTAAGTTTTTAAAGGCTTCTAAAGTTTGTATTTCCACTTTGAAATATCAGACTTGATTTGCCCTAACAAAAAATGTATCAACCCTTACAAAAATGTAAATTTATTATATTACACATAATAATTCCCATTTCCTGTTGCTGCAGGATTATTTTCCTGCTGTAGCAAACTGGCTCAAATTAAGATCCTGCATCTGTATGTCACTCTATCATATTTCTTATCGTGAATGCTGCAGGCCTCTTATAGCATAGTGGCTGTAACAGTGCCATAGTCCTTCAGTGTTAGGAGCATGTTTCATTCTCTGCCAGTTGGGACAGAAATGAGAAAACATATTTGGGTCCAATGTTTTCTCTCATCTAGACAATCCGTTTTCCATATGGAGATGTTCCTATCTAATTTTTGGGGTTATTGTTGCAGCGCTGAAAAGCACATGGCACATTTCCAGGCTTCTGACAGAAAATCCCTCCATCTTTGGGGAGGCTTGAATATGTCTGCCCCAATTCTGTGCATTATGATGATCGTTTCCTACTTCTGGGCTCAGTGAAGAAGGTCTGCGCTCTGCATCATCTCTGCACTCTTCAAAACAAAGGTTCCGAAAGGGATCTTCGGCTGTCCCCATAGGAGAACCCTTTTTGGTTCCAGGTAAAAACCCTTTTTGATTCCAGGTAGAAGCATTTTGGGTTCCATGTAGAACCCTCGGTGGAAAGGGATCTATATTAAACCCAAAACAGTTCTACTTGGAAACCAAAACAGTTCTACATGGAACCAAAAGGATTCTACCTGGAACCAACAATGGTTCTCCTATGGGGACAGCCGAAGAACCCTTTTAGGTTCTAGATAGCACCTTTATTTCTAAGAGTGTGGATCTAAAGAAGTGCAATGAAGAAATGGTGTGTGTGTGTGTGTGTGTGCGCTAGGGCTTTGTGGTAGTGGCAGCTGCAGTGCAGGTGAATAAGTCAACCCAGGTTGTGTTTCTCCCACTGCTCCCCAGAGAGCTGTGTTTCTGGTGGCAGGAAGCCAGCTGGCCTGGTGCTCTCTATGCGTCCCAAATGACACCCTATTCCCTATGTAGTGCATTCCTTTTGACCATAGCACTATGGGCCCTGGTCAAAAGTAGTGCACTATACAAGTAACAGGGTGTCATTTGGGATGCGCTCTCTGATGCTCTGACCTCTGTTGACCTTGGAGTAACAACACGTCTTACAGACTGGAGATTGGGTAGAGTAGCAGCAGAGAACAGGCAATAAATAGGCCTGGAAATAAGTTTTCTTTAGGTTAATTAAAGCACTTTTCCCCAACTCCAGTCCTTGAGACCAACTCATCTGATTCAACTTATTGAGTGCTTGATGATTAGTTGGCAAGTTCAATCAGGTGTGCTTGTCTGGGGCCACAACAAAAATGTGTGCTGTTGGTGGTACTGGAGGACTGGAGTTGGGAAACACTGCATTAAAGGTTCAGTTCAGCACTGTCTCTCTCTCTCTCATCCCCAGAGCACCAGAGGAGGACCAAACCATATTAGGATGGCTCAGAGGATTAGAGGCTTCTCTGCAGAAACATCACACTGCATTGACACGTCCTTGGCTTGCTCTGAGGCATTTCCATCGCACACTGAGAGTGGCTAGCCTAGCCACACATACCTGCTGCCAGCTTGATGTTACCAATGACAATAGGAAGTATGTCTCATCAGAGAACAGTGTCTTGTCATATTGTGGACATTGTTAGCATCTCCGGTCAACAGAGGATGCGTCCCAAATGGTCAAGAACATTTCACCAGAACCCCATATAGTGCACTACTTTTGACCATGGCCCATCCACCATTTGGGACACAAACTGAGGCTTCATAACCATCCATGAGAGCTGGGGGACGTTGTGTGTTCTATCTAAACACCTCAGCATTTTAATTATCACAGACTTAGTACTGTTTAGACTAGCTTCTTGTCTTGTATAAATTGTAACCTCTTCTCAGGCTGTCTATGTTCAGCTGAAGACACAGGAGGCCTCGATACCACCTGCTTTAAAAATAATACAGAGTCTCTATGGAAGTAATAGTCCTGCTCTGTATAGAGAGGGGGCATCCCAAATGGTACCCTATTCCCTATATAGTGCATTACTTTTGACCAGAGCTCAATTGGCCATGGTTAATAGTAGTGCACTATATGGGGAATAGGGTTTCATTTAGGTTGCTGTCACTGATGTCACAGGATAGGTTCCTGCTATCTGCTGTATGTCTGTCTGCCTGTTCTGGAAGTCTGGGACATCCCTCACATGGGTGTGTTAAACTATGAACACTGACCAAATGTGTAAGCTACTGTCTGTCTGTCTGCCTGTTCTGGAAGTCTGGGACATCCCTCACATGGGTGCGTTAAACTATGAACACTGACCAAATGTGTAAGCGTCTGTCTGTCTCTGTCTGTCTGTTTGTTCAGGCTCTGTCCCTCAGGCCTCACACTCTGTTCTCATAGAGAATTCAAGAAAGAATAAACCATATCCCATGAAGGTTACAGCACAGACCTGATGACAGTTAAAACCATGTACCCCTGCCTATTAACATCCCACAACCCCCCATCCCAGAGTGTCCTCTCCTGACTGACTCCCAGCTGAGTAATGTTATATTCAGCCCTGGCTCCAACCATCTGCAGGCCTCTGAGCTGACTGGCCTCATTGACTTGTAGTGCACGTTGTCTGTGGAGTGTGTCCCTGAACTGCCAATGAGAATATCTGTAGTGACATGTGGAAGTGTTTGACTCTGGCTTGCTTCGCCCTGCATGCTGAGGAAAGGAGCTGCATTCTGAAATCAGCCGAGGAGCTGATCTGGATCCTGAGTTCAACTGTCTGTCTGGCATCACAATGGGTCTGTTCTGTTATTGTTGTCTGTGTTCCAAATGGTACCCTAGTCCCTATATAATGGTACCCTATTCCCTATATAATGGTACCCTATTCCCTATAAACCCTATAGGCCCTGGTCAAATGTAGTGCCCTATATTGGGATCAAAGCGCTGTATAAATCCAATTAATTATTATTATTTGAGGCATAGCCTTTCAAAATGGTTCTGTTCTCTTATCATGCTCAAATCAAAGAAATGCAAGCACTTAATCAATGATGCAGTTTAAGGAAAAATAAGAGTTAAGAAAATATAAAAAAAATGGTTATAAAATAACAACAACGAGGCTATATATAGGGGGTACCGGTACCGAGTCTGTCACGACTTCCACCGAAGTTGGTCCCTCTCCTTGTTCGGGCGGCGTTTGGCGTTCGAAGTCACCAACCTTCTAGCCATCGCTGATCCACTTTTCATTTTCCACTGGTTTTGTCTTGTCTTCCATCACACCTGGTTCCAATTCCATCATTTACATGTTGTGTATTTAACCCTCTTGTTCCCCCTCATGTCCTTGTCGGTAATTGTTTCTAGTAGTGCTTATGCACGGTATGATGGTGATTACCGGGTTTTGTGTGACCCATTTATTGTATTGTTCTGTTGACGGTGGTTTATGGATATTAAACGACACCGTTGTAAATCACTTTTCTCTCTCCTGCGCCTGACTTCTCTGCCGCCAGTACGCACCTCACTACAGAGTCAATGTGTGGGGGTACAGGTTAGTTGAGGTAATTGAGATAATATGTACATCTAGGTAGGGGTAAAGTGACTATGTATAGATAAAAAAACAACGAGTTACAGCACTGTTAAAAAAAAGGGCGGGGTCATTGCAAATAGTCTGGGTAGCCATTTGAGTATGGCTACCCGGTGTGCTCGGGGGTGTATGGCTACCCGGTGTACGATCATCTCCTTTGTCTTGATCACGTTGAGGGAGAGGTTGTTGCCCGGGCACCACACTGCCAGGTCTCTGACCTCCTCCCTATAGGCTGTCTCATCATTGTCGGTAATCAGCCTACCACCGTTGTGTCGTCGGCAAACTTAATGATGATGTTGGAGTTGTGCTTGGCCACACTGTCGTGTGTGAACAGGGAGTACCTGAGGGGACTAAGGACGTCCCCCTGAGGGGCCCCCGTGTTGAGAATCAGCCTGGCAGATGTGTTGTTACCTAACCTTACCACCTGTGGGCAGCCCGTCATGAAGTCCAGGATTCAGTTGCAGAGGGAGTTGCAGAGGGAGAAGTCCCAGGGTCCTTAGTCCCAGGGTCACGATCATATCAATGAGGGGAAAACATTTGACTTCAGAATGGTTAGATAGAAGCATTCTGGACTGATCTACTGCATTTGCAGCAAATACAACACATTTAAACTAACAACTTGATATGATATAAAGGTTTTATAGAGCATTCATAAACATAACAAATATGCCTCACAAAGCAGCAAAAGCAACATTAGCCTGAAGATGTGACTAGCTATCTCCATCTCAAAGGAAGCCTGCGTGTATTTTCCTTTGCTGTGCAGCTCAGGGCCCGTATCCACAAAGTGTCTCAGAGTAGGAGTGCTGATCTAGCATCAGTTTTTACTTTTGGAACATGAAGAAAAAGATTGTATGGACAGGTCCTAGATCAGCACTCCAGATCTCTCTCCAGAGGCTCAGTTTTAAGCCTTCTGCTGCTAGGCTGTTATCACAGAGAACAGTCTCTGCCTGGTTCTGGTTCTATTGGGCCAGATGTTCCCTGGATGTTCCCATCCAGGCCTCTTTCTCTCTCTGCCTTGTATTCTATTATCACAGTGTCTCTGTTGGCTGTCCTTTTATATACGCGCACACACACACACACACACTGTGCTGCCGATTATCCTCTTGTCTCTCTGTGGGGATCAGCAAGCTCTGAGAGGAGGCGTGTGTGTTTGTGTGTGTGTGTGTGTGTGTGTGTGTGTGTGTACACAGATCTTCTAAATGGCTGGTTCTGTGTTCCGCTTCCAGGAGATGGAGAGAGAGGGGAAGAAAGTTCAAACAACAAAGCTTCCGTGTTTTTATTACTCAGATCGGGTGGAAAAATGTAAAGATAATATTACAGTTGACAAGTTTTCTTTACATGTGCCTTCGTGTTATTATATTCTGAGTGAATCAAAACAAGAAACACATTTAATGTTGTTTTGAAAACAAATTAATTAGCTATTAGCTCATGCAAAATGTAAAAGTTTGAGAGTGTGACATAAAATGTACACTGAGTGTACAAAACATTAAGAGCTCCTTCCTATTATTGAGTTACACCCCCTTTTGCCCTTAGAACAGCCTCAATTCATCAGGGCATGGACACTACAAGGTGTTGAAAGCACAGGGATGTTGGCCCATGTTGACTCCAATGATTCCCACAGTTGTGTCAAGTTGGTTGGGTTTCCTTTGGATGGTGAAAAACCCAGCAGCGTTGCAGTTCTTGACACACTCAAACCGGTGCGCCTGGCACCTACTACCATACCACGTTCAAAGGCACTTAAACATTTTGTCTTGCCCATTCATCCTCTGAATGGCACACACACACGATCAATGTCTCAAGGCTTAAAAATACTTATTTGACCCGTCTCCTCTCCATCATCTACACTGATTTGAAGAGGATTTAACAGGTGACATCAATAAGGGATCACACTTTTCACCTGGACTCACCTGGTTAGTCTATGTCATGCAAAGAACATTTCCTAATGTTTTGTACACTCAGTGTATACTGTGTTTATAATGAAAGGACCTTTTTAAATACGTCCTTATGTTTTTTTATTTAATCCACTAGTGTCAGGGCAGTGACCATTAGACTGATTATGATGCTTCATTCTATATCTCCTGATATCTCAAGGAGTGATAGGTGTCATTTTTGTCTTAATTTGTTGTTGTCTAGTGCCGACTTTTTGCTACGTAGCTAGGAACATCTACTTTAAGTGCTGCCTGTCTTCCCAGTAGCCTACTTGGTGTGTGAACTGCTATCAACTTGCTGATGACTGTTGACACATCAACCAGAATTAATGGTTAGGGCAATTTGTGAATGTTGTTGTCTTCATAATCAGCGGTTGTATTGGAAGGGGAGTGGTTTCTCCTATCCTAGGCAATCAACAATTAGTTATGAGTGGTGTGCTATTCACATCTGCAAGGAAAGGATTCGTGTTAGTACTTCAGTCTCTGTTTTATCAGCGGCAGTTTCGTTGCAAAACTAAGACCGTTGCCACAGACGGTTCTGACGAGTGTTTCTGCCGAGTTATTTGAGGAAGGAATGAGAAGAAGGCTCCACACCACTCTCTCACTTGAGCATCTTAACAAGTTATTTTCAGATTTAATTTTACTCTTTTGTAGCTTTGGCAACTATGTGTGTGTTTTCTATACCTGTTTGCTCCTCTCCCTGTAGGCTTTACAGACACTACCCCCACACCTTGGCTGCAACCCTTCTAATTTCGTGTACCCTGCACGCCCAACCCATGTGGAATTCCTGGTCTCTAGCAGCTTTTGGAACTGCCGATCTGTAGTCAAGAATGCAGAGTTCATGTCAGCCTATGCTGCCCTTCAGTCCCTTGACTTGTTGCTCCTGACAGAGACATGGATCACCTCAGAGAACACTGCTGCTCTCTCTTCATCTGTCTATGTTTCTCATAATCCAAGAGCATCTGGTCATTGTGGTGGTGGCACAGGGCTACTCATTTCTCCTAAGTGGAGATTCTCTTTTCCCCCTCACTTACCTGTCCATCTCCTCATTTGAATTATATGCTGTCACTGTCACTTGACAACAATGTTAAGCTTGAGTGGACATATGTTGCCCATCAGGTGCCCTGAGTTCCTCAATGAGCTTGACACCTTGATAAGCTAACTTCCTAATGATGGCTCATCTCTCATTGAAATGGGTGACTTTAACATCCCCCTCGTCTGACTTCTATGAATTTCTTTCCACTCCTTTCCTCTTTTGACCTATCCCTTTCCCAGTAACCTCCCACTCACAAGGCAGGCAATACTCTTGACCTCATCTTCACTAGAAGTTGCTCGCTTACTAATCTCACTGCAACCCCCCTCCATGTCTCTGGTCACTACTTTGTTTGCTTTTCTCTCCAACTCTCTTCCAACCCTACCCACTCGGGCCCTACTCAGATGGCCATGCGCCGCTGCAATCTTCACTCTCTCTCTCTCCTGCTACTCTCTCCTCTTCTATCTTATCCTCTCTTCCTTCTACTAAATCCTTCTCCCTACCATCTGCTGACTCTGCCTCTTTGACCAGATGCTCCTCCCTTTCTGTATCCTTTGAGTTGCACTGTCCCCTTTCCTTCCGGGCCGACTTGGCCCTCCCCTCCTGCCCCGTGACTCATTGCGAGCTTATAGAACAGGGCAGATGAGTGAAAATTAAAATTCCAGAAGTACCTATCCTCCTTTCACTCCCTCCTTTCTACCTTCTCTTCTTCTGTATCCACTGCTAAAGGCACTTTCAATCAATATACATTTTTGAACTTCTGCCTCTAACCCTAGGAAACTCTTCCCCTCCCTCCTTAATCCTCCACCCCATCCTCCTCCCTCCTCCCTCTCAGCGGACGACTTTGTCAACCACTTTGAAAAGAAGGTTGACAACGTCCGCTCCTCATTCCCTCAGCCTATTGAGTCCACTTGTTCGACTCACACAGAGCTACCCTACGCCTTTACCCTCTTTTCCCCCTCTCCCTCCAGATGAAATACTGTGACTAGTAAGGTCTGGCTACCTGACAACCTGCCCTCTCGACCCCATCTCCTCCTACCTTCTCCAGACCATCCCTGGAGACCTTCTTCCATTCCTCACTTTCCTCATCATGACCTCTGACTTCAAAATGTCCAGAGTCACTCCGCTCCTCAAGAAAACAACACTCTAACCCTCTAACATCAAAACAGCTCCTTCTTTCTTTTATTTACAAAACACTTGAGCGTGCTGTCTCTGACCAACTCTCTCGATATTCCTCTCAGAACGATCTTCTTGAACCTAACCATTCAGGCTTCAAGGCTGGTCACTCAACCGAGACTGCTCTTCTCTGTGTCACAGAGGCTCTCCGCACTGCCAAAGCTGACTCTCCTCTGTTTTCATTCTTCTAGATGTAAACTCAGCAAAAAAAGAAACGTCCCTTTTTCAGGACCCTGTCTTTCAAAGATAATTTGTAAAAATCCAAATAACTTCACAGATCTTCATTGTAAAGGGTTTAAACACTGTTTCCCATGCTTGTTCAATGAACCATAAACAATTAATGAACATGCACCTGTGGAACAGTCGTTAAGACACTAACAGCTTACAGACGGTAAGTAGTAAGGTCACAGTTATGAAAACTTAGGACACTAAAGAGGCCTTTCTACTGACTCTGAAAAACACCAAAAGAATGATGCCCAGGGTCCCTGCTCATCTACGTGAATGTGCTTTAGGCATGCTGCAAGGAGGCATGAGGACTGCAGATGTGGCCGGGGCAATAAATTGCAATGTCCGTACTCTGAGATGCCTAAGACAGCGCTACAGGGAGACAAGACGGACCGCTGATTGTCCTCACAGTGGCAGACCATGTATAACAACACCTGCACAGGATCGGTACATCCGAACATCACACCTGTGGGCCAGGTACAGGATGTCAACAACAACTGCCCGAGTTACAGCAGGAATGTACAATCTCTCCATCTGTGCTCAGACTGTCCGCAATAGGCTGAGAGAGGCTGGACTGAGGGCTTGTCGGCCTGTTGTAAGGCAGGTCCTCACCAGACACCCAGGCAACAATGTCGCCTATGGGTATAAACCCACCATTGCTGGACCAGACAAGACTGGCAAAAAGGGCTCTTCACTGATGAGTCGCGGTTTTGTCTCACCAGGGGTGATGGTCGGATTCGTGTTTATTGTCGAAGGAATGAGCGTTACACTGAGGCCTGTACTCTGGAGCAGGATCGATTTGGAGGTGGAGAATGCGCATTTTCTTCTGTTGAAGCCATTATGTTGTTTATTTACTTCTGTGTTTTGAGTCGTTGTCCTGTTGCATCACCCAACTTCTGTTGAGCTTCAATTGGCGGACAGATAGCCTAACATTCTCCTGCAAAATGTCTTGATTAGCTTGAGAATTCATTTTTCCGTTGATGATAGCAAGCTGTCCAGGCCCTGAGGCAGCAAATCAGCCCCAAACCATGATGCTCCCTCCACCATACTTTACAGTTGAGATGAGGTGTTGGTGTGCTGTGCCTTTTTTTTCTCCACACATAGTGTTGTGTGTTCCTTCCTTCCATACAACTCAACTGTAGTGTCATCTGTCCACAGAATATTTTGCCATTAGCGCAGTGGAACATCCAGGTGCTCTTTTGCAAACTTCTTCTGTGGTGTCCTCCCATGAACACCATTCTTGTTTACTTATCAGGTCGACCTTCGTTTTACTTATCGTAGACTCGTCAACAGAGATGTTAGCATGTTCCAGAGATTTTTTAAAGTCTTTAGCTGACACTCTTTTAAACCTGATTGAGCATTCTGCGCTGTGCTCTTGTAGTCATCTTTGCAGGATGGCCACTTCTAGGAAGAGTAGCAACAGTGCTTTCTCAAATTATAGACAATTTGTCTTACTGTGGACTGATGAACATCAAGGCTTTCAGAGATACTTTTGTAACCCTTTCCAGCAGTATGCAAGTCAACAATTCTTAATCTTAGGTCTTCTGAGATCGCTTTTGTTCGAGTCATGGTTCACATCAGGCAATACTTCTTGTGAATAGCAAACTCAATCTCGTTTCATTGATTGGATTCCAAGTTAGCTGACTCCTGACTCATTAGCCTCGGGGTTCACTTACTTTTTCCAACCTACACAGTGAATGTTTAAATTATCTATTCAATATTGACAAGAAAAATACAATAATTTGCGTGATATTAGTTTAAGCACACTATGTTTGTCTATTGTTGTGAGTTAGATGAAGATCAGATCAAATTTGATGACCAATTTAAGCAGAAATCCTGGTAATTCCAAAGGGTTCACATACTTTTTCTTGCCACTGTATATACTGTATTTTATTTATAATGTTTACATATCTTACATTACTCATATTACATGTACATCCTGTATTTTATACCATCTATTGCTCCTTGCCTATGCCGCTCGGCCATCGCTCATCCATATACTTACATGTATGTAACAGTACTCTTCTTGCGTTGTGTACTATCAGTCATCGACACGAAACTCCAATTTGTAGCACCAGTCATGTAGATTTATTCTGATAGGAACGGCACAAAATTGCACGTCGTGCAATGCACGGCTCACCATCCAACTCTGCACTCACGCACTGTACAAAATATATGAACCCCCCCCCCACCAGACACAGTAAGTTGCTAGCTAGTACTGGCGGGAATTCTCTACAACAAAATGCACAACAAATATTCTCCAAAAACCGCTGCATCGTATGTGTGATGTTCGAATAACATTTACAAACAATTTGATATAAATTGTACATTTAAATCATCACTTGAGAGTATAAAAATCACTTTTGATGTACAGTGCTTTGCAACCAACAACTTACCGCTGGTTTGGTGCTTGTTCACTGGGACAATTCTAACTTGAACATCCCCCCTCGTAAGCAAGCTACGCATACGCAAACCAGCCAATAAGATGCCATGTTGAGTAGGTGAAGGCAAGACAAACTCAAACCAAAAACCCATTGGCTTAACAATAAAGTGGCAAGGGGAATCACCAATATAACCCTGTTACATGTACATATTCTCATATACCACTTTAGATTTGTGTGTATTAGGCAGTTGTTGGGGATTGTTAGATTACTTGTTAGATATTACTGCACTGTCGGAACTAGAAGCACAAGCATTTCGCTACACTTGCATGAACATCTGCTAACCATGTGTATGTGACAATATTTTGTTGTTGTTTGATTTATTTCAACCAATCATCAGTAATTTGTGTCAGGGCAGTGCATGTTGAGTGCCCTTCTCTATTACCATGCTGAAATTCTGTTGTTATTTGTTTGCAGAGAAATAGCATTGTACTTTTTCCAACAGTTTGCTAAGAACTGGTAGCAAGCTGATAGGTCTGCTGTTAGAACCAGTAAAGGCCGCTTTACCACTCTTGGGTAGAGGAATGACTTTGGCTTCCCTCCAGGCCTGAGGACAAAGACTTTCCTCCAGGCTCAGATTAAAGATATGACAGATACCAGTGGCTATGCAGTCAGCTACCATCCTCAGTAGCTTTCCATCTAAGTTGTCAATGCCAAGAGGTTTGTTATTATTGATCGATAACAATACTTTTTCAACCTCTCCCACACTTACTTTAAAAAATTCAAACTTGCAATGCTTTTCTCTTCAAAGAGTATCTTAAATAATCCCACAGTACCCCCACTCTAAATTTGCTGATAGCTACTTTATTGAGAATAAATGTACTTACTATGACTGCGTTATGTGGTTCTCCTACCTAGCGATCTTAAGATGAATGCACTAACTGTAAGTTGCTCTGGATAAGAGCGTCTGCTAAATAACTAACATGTAAATGTGAACATACTGGTCATCATCTCATCTACTCTGGGGAGAGTAGTCTAACATCAGAGTAGTGCACTATTAGGGAATAGGATGCCATTTGGGACATACCCTGACTCTTATTTCCTGCCAGGATTGCAGGTCTGATGAACATGCAATATATATGAGCATTAGCATAATAATCATCATAATCATCATAATTATTCCAGTTCAGTGAAGACCATAAACCAGACTTTTTACTAGGGCTGTCCCCGACAAAAACACATATTGGTCAACTGAGAGCTGTTTGTTCTTTAGTCCAATCGATTGGTCAAAATGTTTAAATGTGTAACGGTTTTCCGTATGAGAAGGAGAGTCGGACCAAAATGCAGCGTGTAGATTGCGATCCATGTTTTAATGAACAAACGTAAAACACGAATCAATACAAACACTACAAAATAAAGAACGTGATGTACGTAACGAAAACCTAAACAGCCTATCTGATGAAAATACATAGACAGGAACAATCACCCACAAACACACAGTGAAACCCAGGCTACCTAAATATGGTTCCCAATCAGAGACAATGACGAACACCTGCCTCTGATTGAGAACCATATCAGGCCGAACATAGAACTAGACAAACTAGACATGTAACATAGAATGCCCACTCAGATCACACCCTGACCAACGATAACATAGAAATATACAAAGTAAACTATGGTCAGGGTGTGACAAAATGTGTATTTTTCCATATATAGACACATTCTATTTAGTGTTTACTCTAATTATTCAATGGTCGCTTTATTTTATTTTAGAAGGTAAAATGCTTGATTGCATTTCAAATCATGAATTACTCATATTGTATTGTCTGCTTCCAACTCACACCCTCAAACACGTTGATCCCCTGAACGCAGCTCAATTTCCAGCTCCCACTCTCAAACACGTAGATCCCTGAACGTAGCTCACTTTCCAGACCACTTTCCAGCTCCCACTCTCAAACATGTAGATCCCCTGAACACAGCTCACTTTCCAGACCACTTTCCAGCTCACACTCTCAAACACGTAGATCCCCTGAACGCAACTCACTTTCCAGACCACTTTCCAGCTCACACTCTCAAACACGTAGATCCCCTGAACACAGCTCACTTTCCAGCCCACTTTCCAGCTCACACTCTCAAACACGTAGATCCCCTGAACGCAGCTCACTTTCCAGCCCACTTTCCAGCTCACACTCTCAAACACCTACAGTGCCTTGCGAAAGTATTCGGCCCCCTTGATCTTTGCGACCTTTTGCCACATTTCAGGCTTCAAACATAAAGATATAAAACTGTATTTTTTTGTGAAGAATCAACAACAAGTGGGACACAATCATGAAGTGGAACGACATTTATTGGATATTTCAAACTTTTTTAACAAATCAAAAACTGAAAAATTGGGCGTGCAAAATTATTCAGCCCCCTTAAGTTAATACTTTGTAGCGCCACCTTTTTCTGCGATTACAGCTGTAAGTCGCTTGGGGTATGTCTCTATCAGTTTTGCACATCGAGAGACTGACATTTTTTCCCATTCCTGCTTGCAAAACAGCTCGAGCTCAGTGAGGTTGGATGGAGAGCATTTGTGAACAGCAGTTTTCAGTTCTTTCCACAGATTCTCGATTGGATTCAGGTCTGGACTTTGACTTGGCCATTCTAACACCTGGATATGTTTATTTTTGAACCATTCCATTGTAGATTTTGCTTTATGTTTTGGATCATTGTCTTGTTGGAAGACAAATCTCCGTCCCAGTCTCAGTTCTTTTGCAGACTCCATCAGGTTTTCTTCCAGAATGGTCCTGTATTTGGCTCCATCCATCTTCCCATCAATTTTAACCATCTTTCCTGTCCCTGCTGAAGAAAAGCAGGCCCAAACCATGATGCTGCCACCACCATGTTTGACAGTGGGGATGGTGTGTTCAGCTGTGTTGCTTTTACGCCAAACATAACGTTTTGCATTGTTGCCAAAAAGTTCAATTTTGGTTTCATCTGACCAGAGCACCTTCTTCCACATGTTTGGTGTGTCTCCCAGGTGGCTTGTGGCAAACTTTAAACAACACTTTTTATGGATATCTTTAAGAAATGGCTTTCTTCTTGCCACTCTTCCATAAAGGCCAGATTTGTGCAATATACGACTGATTGTTGTCCTATGGACAGAGTCTCCCAACTCAGCTGTAGATCTCTGCAGTTCATCCAGAGTGATCATGGGCCTCTTGGCTGCATCTCTGATCAGTCTTCTCCTTGTATGAGCTGAAAGTTTAGAGGGACGGCCAGGTCTTGGTAGATTTGCAGTGGTCTGATACTCCTTCCATTTCAATATTACCGCTTGCACAGTGCTCCTTGGGATGTTTAAAGCTTGGGAAATATTTTTGTATCCAAATCCGGCTTTAAACTTATTCACAACAGTATCTCGGACCTGCCTGGTGTGTTCCTTGTTCTTCATGATGCTCTCTGCGCTTTTAACGGACCTCTGAGATTATCACAGTGCAGGTGCATTTATACGGAGACTTGATTACACACAGGTGGATTTTATTTATCATCATTAGTCATTTAGGTCAACATTGGATCATTCAGAGATCCTCACTGAACTTCTGGAGAGAGTTTGCTGCACTGAGAGTAAAGGGGCTGAATAATTTTGCACACCCAATTTTTCAGTTTTTGATTTGTTAAAAAAGTTTGAAATATCCAATAAATGTCGTTCCACTTCATGATTGTGTCCCACTTGTTGTTGATTCTTCACAAAAAAATACAGTTTTATATCTTTATGTTTGAAGCCTGAAATGTGGCTAAAGGTCGCAAAGTTCAAGGGGGCCGAATACTTTCGCAAGGCACTGTAGATCCCCTGAACGCAGCTCATTCTCCAGATCCCAATTATCTGAATTCTAATCACCTGTTCACACACCTGTAAGTCATTATCACACACTTTTTATTTCAGTTCTTTGCACCCCATCTGTGTGAGGTATAGTTTGTTTTGTGACACACGTCTTTCGGAGCTCTGTTTTTCCCGTGATTTACTCCTCCCGTGTAAGATAATTTTGGCCTGCCCCACTAATGATGCCTTTTTGCCTATTCCCTGCCTGTACTTTAGCCTATCGGATTTCCTGTCATCTACCTATTGCCTGATCTCCCGGACTACGTTACTAGCCTTTTCCCTGCCTATACTGTTGCCCTTTTGGAACCCCTGTGTATGACCTTCTATCTGCCCCTGGACACAGTTACCTGCCCCCTCCTGTGTATGACCTTCTGCCTGTCCCTGGACCCAGCTGCCTGCCTCCTCCTGTGGTCCTTTGCAATAAACACTTGCTGCGCCCTGCGCATGAAACCAGCTCTCTGTCTCCCCTCGTGTTCGTCAATGATTGATTGAGACAGTAGTCTATATAACTATTGAAATATATGTCTAAGTAAGTTATGGTATTAAGACTCAACAGGATGCACTCTTTGTCCTACAGCTTGATGGTGGTTATACAAGGCTGCTATACTAAGCCTACTAATGATAATGACATTACTAATTATGATGATAGTGGTAGTAAAAATAATAACAATAAGGAGATCAAGAAAAGGGAGGGTTATTATTATAAATATAATTTTTCAGACACATTATAAGTAATACCAGATAGGCTGTTCTAATTTTAAAAAAAAGTGTAAAACCTTTATTACAGCATAGCAAAGATACAATTTTTTAAAAAAAACGCCAAATTTGTGAAATTGTTAATCCAACATGTTGTGGGTGCGTGAGGCTTGGTGCTCACGGAATCAGTAGACTATTGAAGATGTGTCATTTCTGCAGCTATACAGTACCAGTCAAAAGTTTGGACACACCTACTCATTCAAGGGTTTTTCTTAATTTGTACTATTTTCTACATTGTAGAATAATAGTGAAGACATCAAAACTATGAAATAACACATTTGGAATCATGTGGTACCCCCCAAAAATGTAACATATCAAAATATATTTTATATTTCCGATTCTTCAAAGTAGCCACCCTTTGCCTTGACAGCTTTGTTCACTCTTGGCATTCTCTCAACCAGCTTCACCTGGAATGTTTCTCCAACACTCTTGAAGGAGTTCCCACATATGCTGAGCACTTGTTGGCGTCTTTTCCTCTCTCCTCACTTTTTCTTAGACAATTAGGGGAAGTGCTGTTTTCTATCAGTTAACTCTTCTGCTGCCTCCGTCGCATTGTTCTCAACACCAATATACTTGTTAGCTTTACTATTATGCACATAGCAACATGGTCTAGGAATAGGTGCCAATTCGACAGCGCACTGATGTTTGAGGACAATGACCGCTATCCAACGCGGGAGAAAGCTAATTTTTTATAAAAACATATTTTTTTACATTCGCATTTACATAATTAGTTATTATATAATATAACTATATACTTCAGCAGCACATGTCTTAGTGATGGACTGTGCCATCCCCATGGCCTCCACAATGGATTAGTCCACAGACAGGTGGTAATTTTTTAAAATGTTTTTTATTTGACCTTTATTTAACTAGGCAAGTCAGTTAAGAACAAGTTCTTATTTACAATGATGGCCTAGGAACAGTGGGTTAACTGCCTTGTTCAGAACGACAGATTTTTACCTTGTCAGCTCGGGGATTTGATAGAGCAACTTTTCGGTTACTAGTACACCATGAAATTATTATTTTTTGCTACTGCTCAACTAAAGAAATCTCGGTCAACCAACAGTCTATCAACCAAACAATCGGCCAGTCGATTAAACGGAGTCAGACCTACTTTTTTTTTTTTTACAATAGATCACTTCTGGAGTTGCCTGGAGTGTCCAACTGAAGAACTGCACAGAATACCAAGCCCTCCCTCACTTTCTCTCCCTTTCTCTCCCTCTCTCATTCTCTCCCTCCCTTCCATCCTCCCTCTATCCACTGTGACAAGGTCAGGTCGACCTTCGTATAGCAGGTCACACTCAATCTCATAAACTAGCTCCAGAACACAGAACACTGGTCCAGCAGGGAGGGAAACAAGCACGCTGCCGGAAGCTATCAAATCCCTCTCGCTCACTGCCTGCCTGCCTGCCTGCCTGACACACACACACACACACACACACACAAAGACAGCTACACACACATATAAACACACACAGACAGCAACACATATACACACACACCATCTGCACTGTGAGAACAAAATGCAGTGAGAAAGAATGAGCTGCAGTTCTGACATTAGCTCTGAAAGGCATGCTCATATCACATCAGGAGAAGCAGCCCTGAGCTGATTGAGTGTGCTCTACATAAGAGCAGGGAAAGAGAGTGAGAGGTGAAATGGAGTAGAGTGAGGGGAGGAATAGAGGACAGGCCTGCCACATAATAAGATCGAAGTCTCCCAGTCTACCAATACCTGGGAGGTGAATCATGAAGACCTATATGCATCCCAAATTGTACCCTATTCCCTATATGGCACTCCTTTTGACCAGGGCCCATAGGGCAGTATAGTGCAAAAGTATAGTTCACCATAAAGGAAATAGGGTGCCATTTGGGGTGCAACTACTGTAAGAAACTGTAATTTACATTACTGAGGAGGGAAGAGATAAATAAAGAGAAAGGGAGGGGAGAGAGAGAGTTTTTGCATTGAGATGTGTGATAGCTCTAACCTGGACAGTCATGTGGAGACTAGGTTCCAGTTGCAGATATGGGATCAAGCGTATCGCTGGGTAGTTAAAACAACATAAAGGAGGTTTGGGTTGAGTCCATCTGGAGGGTAGGGCTTCTCCTTTAGTCCTCTAGTCCTCTAGAACTGGTCAGTTTCTCAGGGTAGCCAATCAAATATCTGCACTCACCTCCCTCATCTGGTGACTGTAGTACAGTGATCTGATTTTCTCTCTCTTTCTGTCGCAATAATGTAGTAATTGAATGCAATGAAAAATAATGAAAATACTGTGGTAGTAATAAAAACTATTTTATATGGATGTGGGCTATGTTTATCCCCTAGGCTACAGAGACCTTGTATTGGTTCAGGACCCTGTAATGCTCCATGATAACATGATTTGGGTACATCCTAAATTGTACCCTATTCCCTATTTAGCACACCTCTTTTGACCAGGGCACTTACGGCTCTGGTCAAAAGTTTGTGGACTATATAGGGAATAGAGTGGCGTACATGGCACGCATACATTTATATTCCAGCTCTGTTTTTCATTGTGTAATGGTTTGTGCAATGCTGTTGTGCTCTGAACCACCAGAGAGCAATAACGTTTACACTTACAGCACCAGTCCAAATTTTGGGCACACCTACTCATTCCAGTTTTTATTTATTTTTGATATACTATTTTCTACATTGTAGAATAACAGTGAAGTCATCAAAACTATGAAATAACACATATGGAATCATGTAGTAACCAAAAAAGTGTTAAACAAATCAAAATATATTTTATATTTGAGATTCTTCAAAGTAGCCATCCTTGATGACAGCTTTGCACACTCTTGGCATTCTCTCAACCAGATTCATGAGGTAGTCAACTTGAATGCATTTCAATTAACAGGTGTGCCTTCTTAAAAGTGGAATTTCTTTCCTTCGTAATGTGTTTGAGACAATCAGTTGTGTTGTGACAAGGTAGGGGTGATATACAGAAAATAGCCCTATTTGGTAAAAGACCAAGTCCATATTATGGCAAGAACAGCTAAAACCCAGGCTGTTTAGGGTCTATTTGACCAAGGATAGTGATGGAGTGCTGCATCAAATGACCTGGCCTCCACAATCACCCGACCTCAACCCAATTGAGATGGTTTGGGATGAGTTGGACTTCAGAGTGAAGGAAAGCATCCAACAAGGGCTCAGCATATGTGGGAACTCCTTCAAGACTGTTGGAAAAGCATTCCTCATGAAGCTGGTTGAGAAAATGCCAAGAGTGTGCAAAGCTGTCATCAAGGCATTAACTGAAGAAGCTCAAATATAAAATTGATTTGTTTAACATTTTTTTGGTTACTACATGATTCCATTTGTGTTATTTCATAGTATTGATGCCGTTACCATTATTCTACAATGTAGAAAATAGTAAAAATAAAAACCCTTAAGTGAGTAGGTGTGTCCAAACATTTGACTGGTACTGTACGTCCCTGTTTTCGAGCCCCGTGTGTCTTATACGAACAGTAAACATTCTGTTTGTGTCTGCAGACTGTCAGGCTGTGTCATGTCTGTAGAGCTGCTTAGAGACCAAGGTAGCAAGCAGCTCTCACTGTGAACACCTCTGTTATCTCTCTCTCTCTCTCTCTCTCTCTCTCTCTGTGTCTCTGTTAGCTCTGTCAGGCTCTACAGCTATGGCTCTGCCACCTGTCTGCTCTGCCAGCCCCATGCTGCCAGGCGACACACACCCACCTCCCGACCCAGGCTGGCCATTCAATCTGTCGTTAGACTTTCCCAGGTGACTGTTCCCATCAGAACTCCTCCCTAAGGTTATTGTGTGTGTGTGTGTGTGTGTGTGTGTGTATAAAAGAGAAGGACAGGCATGTGTTAGACTATTGGTTTAGCCAGCTCTACATTGAGTCTGAGTCTGTTCTACAGCTTCATTGAGAAGTAATTACAGACGAGAAATAATTACATCATCAAATAAACACCTAACATAAGAGCCATCAGTCACACTGCTGTAGAAGCACACAAACACACACACACACACACACACAGTCTTGTACAACTAACCTTGTGTAGACACAAAATTCAGTCCCATTCAAAATCCTATTTTCCCTAACCCATAACCCTAACCCTTACCCTAATCTTAAACCTAACCTTAACCCCAAAACCTATCTCCTAACCTAAAACAAACTCTCGCTCCTAACCCTAAACCTAAACCTAATTCAAACCCTAACACTAATTCTAACCTTAACCCTAAACTCCCTAGAAGTCTCATTTGACCTTGTGGGGACTAAGAAAATGTCCCCAGTTGCTCAAATTTGTGTTTGTCCCCACAATGTGACGTGGTAGAGTTGAACCCATGAGCAGAGAATGAACCAGACCAGGAATCAGCGACTTAGGAAAAACGTAATATCTTTACTTGAATAATGGAGAACGTAATAATATAGAAAACTTAAAACCAAAAACAACAAACACTAAAACTCGAAACTCACATGGGGTAAACATACAGGAAACTGAATTCAAGAACCAACAAAAGGAAACAGAAAACACACCTCTCTTAAAGGGGAAACAATCATAAACATTTTTTTTTCAGCTTTATTTAACCAGGTAGGCCAGTTTAGAACAAGTTCTCATTTACAACTGCTACCTGGCCAAGATAAAGCAAAGCAGTGCGGACACAAACAACAACACAGAGTTACCCATGGAATAAACAAATGTACAGCCAAAAACACAATAGAAAAAAAGTCAATATACAATGTGTGCAAATGGCGTGAGGAGGTAAGGCAATAAATAGGCCATAGTAGTGAAGTAATTACAATTTAGCAAATTAACACTGGAGTGATAGATGTGCAGATGATGATGTGCAAGTAGAAATACTGGTGTGCAAAAGCGCATAAAAGTAAATTAAAACAATATGGGGATGAGGTAGGTAGATTGGATGGGCTATTTACAGATGGGCTGTGTACAGCTGCAGCAATCGGTTAGATGCTCAGACAGCTGATGTTTAAAGTTAGTGAGGGAGATATAAGTCTCCAACTTCAGTGATTTTTGCAATTGGTTCCAGTCATTGGCAGCAGATAAATGGAAGGAAAGGCGGCCAAAGGAGGTGTTGGCTTTGGGGATGACCAGTGAGATATACCTGTTGGAGCGCGTAATAAGACACACGAGTCCAATAAAAGTCTCTAGGGCAGTCTCTGCCGCCCTCTGATGCCAGGAGGAACCATGACACACAAGTATAGTTACACACACACACACATACACTGTCTGGCTAATTTCATTTCTTTCATGGTTCCTGGTGTCTGTAATGGAAGGTCTGTTTGGAGGCGATGAGGTTTGAATCTTTTTAGAATCTTAATTTTTTATTTATTGTTTTTTTTTTTTACCCCTTTTTCATGGTACCCAGTTGGTAGTTAGAGTCTTGTTGCAGGTAGAGAGCTGTGCATCCTCTGAAACCCAACCCAACCCTGTGTCAACTGTCAGTTGTGCACAGGTGAGGACGGAGTCAGGCGCAGGACGAAGAACTGAGTAAAACAACGTACTTTACTCTGAAAAATAAATCTGCCAAAATAAATTCACGCAGGGAATAACAAACTCTAACACAAAAGACTAACATAAACGAGGAACAATCACTCACAAAACAGAATGGGAACCAGAGGGTTAAATGGGGAAATAATAATAACTTAATGGGAACCAGGTGTGTACAATCAAGACATAACAAATGGAAAAAGAAACGTGGATCAGTGGCAGCTAGAAAGCCAGTGACGATGACCGAACAAGGAGAGGCACCAACTTCGGCAGAAGTTGACATAACGCCCACACCAATGTGTCGGAGGAAACACTGTACACCTGGCCACCGTGTCAGCATGCATTGCACCTGGCCCACCACAGGAGTCGCTAGTGCATGATGGGACATGTACATCCCTGCCAGCCAAACCCTCCCCTAACCCAGATGACACTTGGCCAATTGTGTGCCCCCCCCATGGGTCTTCTGGTCGCGGTCGGCTGCGACAGAGCCCGGACTTCAACCAGGATCTCTAGTAACACTGCAATGCAGTGCCTTAGACCACTGCGCCACTCGGGAGGCCCTGATGAGGTTTGATTCTGACTGGCCGCTTTGGACTTGACCTCTTTTCTCCATCATACGTTCATCCACATTAACAACACTTTGATTTCTGTCTGAAATGGCTGTTATTTCTAATGTACTTTTCTCTATCATTCCCTCTTCAGTTTTACACTGAGACTTAACAGAATAACAAACATATCTCTACTGTTGTTTTACTGTTGTTTTACTGTTGTTCTGATGTTGTTGTGTTTGATATTATGACAAAGGACATCCAGCTGGGGCGGGAACAATAGAGTGTGTAAAGCTGTCATCAAGGCAAAGGCTGACTACTTTGAAGAATCTAAAATATACAGTATTTTGATTTGTTTAACACTTTTTACTTACTACGTGATTCCATATGTGTTATTTCATAGTTTTGATGTCTTCACTATTATTCTTCAATGTAGAAAATAGTAAAAATAAAGAAAAACCCTTGAATGAGTAGGTGTGTCCAAACTTTTGACTGGTACTGTATATCAAAATTAATCTGAGTTGAGTTTTAATGTGTGTTGTGTTTTAATGTGAGTTGTGTTTCAGTGGTTCAGAGATTCTGAAGGATAGTTCTCATATGATCTAGATCAGGGGTATTCAACTATTACCCCACGAGGTCTGGAGTCTACTGGTTTTCTGTTCTACCTGGTCATTAATTACACCCACCTGGTGTCCCGGGTCTAATTCAGTCTCTGATAAGAGGGGAAGAATGAAAAAAATGCAGTGGAACTGGCTTCAAGGTCCAGAGCTGAGTTTGAGGGATCTACTTTAGATCATAATCCTGAGATTATGACTTTCAGCTGCTATAAGTGTGTGTGTAGTTTTATCTGGAGTACATGATGTCCTGGTGACTTCTCGCTCTCTCTTTCTCTTTCTCTTTCTCTCTCTCTCTCTCTCTCTCTCTCTCTCTCTCTCTCGCTCTCTCTCTCTCTCTCTCTCTCTCTCTCTCTCGCTGCATTGCAGTGCGCTGCTCTCTCTCATTGCTGTTTAGGGCTGTAGAGGCAATTCTCTCCTCTCCTCCCTTTCTCTCTCTCTGTTCTCTCTATACAGATGTAGGATCTTAATCTGAGCCAGTTTGCTACAGAAGGAAATGTGAATTCTTATGTGGATTGTAGTTAATGGAGAGTTATGTAGGGGTTGATACATTTTACGTAAGGGAAAATCAAGTCTCAAAACTTCAGAAGGCATTTTAAATCTCACATTTTCTAAAAGTTTTACATTTTCTGCATTGCAGCAAAGTTCTCCTGCAACAGGGTGATCAAATGAAGATCCTACATTTGTACACCACTTTACAGTAGGGATCCCTTCAACTCTCTTTCCCCCAGCTATCCCTCTCCATATGCCTCCAGTCTGTGTCTGTGATAGCAGTATAATGGAACAACGGGGAAGTGTATCTGCAGGTTAATGAGGTTAATGACTCTGACAACTCTTATCCTGACTGTAGCTGTTCAATTAGCAGAGATGATTAGACAGGCTTGGGTGACCTCAACTGCTTTTCTGTTTTGTTCTGCTGTGAGAGAGAGACAGGAGAACTCCTGTCCCACTGCACCATGCAACCCCCAGCCAAGGTGAGGTGGGCACAGATGAATGCTGCAGTGCAGAGCTGCTCCAAGGTGACTGGAGCACTGAAGCATTAATCTATGTGTCAGAGGATAGATATACAGTGAATAGATATCACAGATAAATATACTGCCGCTAGATATCCCAACTGTTGTAGGGTTGGTTGTGATAATGATTGATTTTGACTCTTTTTAAACCTTTCTTTCATTGTGAAACAACAGCGCGCGTGTGTGTGTGTGTGTGTGTGTGTGTGTGTGTGTGTGTGTGTGTGTGTGTGTGTGTGTGTGTGAGCACCAGATGGCTCCAGGCGTATCTTTAATAAGACAGACAGACGATCTGACAGGAGACAGCGGCGAAGCATCTGTACTTATTCCTCACCTTCAGACACACATATTGTACAGTGAGTTCTGGCAACTCCCAATCATGGAGTTGTTAAATCCTTAAGAGTCTATTGACGCACCTTTGCGTCATTCTAAGTAACATAATAAAATAATTCCCATTAAAAACTGTCACATTAAACTAGAGATATCAGTTTTTTTGCATGGACTGAGACTCAATCTACCATATCCACCTATGTCAGCCTTCCACATCTGTGGTGGAAGGTGGCCGAGCTACAGGGATGTTTGTCAAATTCGCTCTTCTCACGAAAACGCCTGTAGCGTCACGGGACTCGCCTGAAGGTAACCCATATAAACGAATGGAAGTATGGGGGTAGTTTTGGCCTACAAAAATAAGGGGTTAAATATGTGTAAAAATAAATCTCCTAGATTTAGGACAGACACTTCAAAACCTTACTCCTTAAGATTTATTTTTTGACTGACTTTTTTTGCCTTTAATGAATGTGTTATTCAATGAGTTTCTATGGGCTATAGTAGTAAACTCTTAATTCAATATTTTATCAAATATTTTTTACATATGTTTTGGATTCATAAAGTGTTCCTAAAATTAAAATCAAATAGCTAAATGATCCATGATATGACAATGTTAAAACAATTCCATATGTTATCTTAACATACAGCATCTCCCATCGTCTGTCTGCATGTTGAGATGCTGTATCATAGAATATTAGAAGACATGCATAGAAAAACCTATGTGGTGTGTGTGTACCTACAGTATGTGGTGTGTGTGTACCTACAGTATGTGGTGTGTGTGTACCTACAGTATGTGGTGTGTGTGTACCTACAGTATGTGGTGTGTGTGTGTGTGTACCTACTGTATGGGGTGTGGTTTTGAGCTCAGCAGGCCTGTGTGTGTGTGTTCTGTAATCTGTAGCGACACTCCCCAGACCTCCTGGTATTCCTTTCACATCACAGCCCCTCTTCCTTTCCACCAGATTTATTTCCTGCAAGATTGCCTTTTAATTTTCTCTCCTGCTCTGGACTGGCAACGCTCGCTACTCATCCTGTTTGACAATCTGAGTATTCACTGGAAAAGATGGAGAGAGGGAGAGGGAGAGAGATACTCACAGGAGTAGAGAGTGGCAGGAAGATAGAAGGGCAGGGGTTGTGTGGAGAGGAGTGAAGAGGAGAGGAATGGATGGAGCGAACAGGAGAGCAATGGAAAGGAAAGGAAAGGAGAGGAATGGAATGGAAAGGAAAGGAAAGGAGAGGAATGGAAAGGAAAGGAGAGGAAAGGAAAGGAGAGGAATGGAAAGGAGAGGAATGGAAAGGAAAGGGGAGGAATGGAAAGGAAAGGAGAGGAATGGAAAGGAAAGGGGAGGAATGGAAAGGAAAGGAGAGGAATGGAAAGGAAAGGAGAGGAATGGAAAGGAAATGAGAGGAATGGAAAGGAGAGGAATGGAAAGGAAAGGAGAGGAATGGAAAGGAAAGGGGAGGAATGGAAAGGAAGAAGAATGGAGAGGAAAGGAACTGAGCTGAGAAGCCTTCAGATGGGGAAGCAGACCTGTGTCTCTGTCTCTCACAGTGAGCTGTGAATGTGAAGTGACTTGGTGGGTTAGGGAGGTAGAACACAGTGTCTCTGGGAGCTCTCTGTACTGACCTTAGGATCCACCCCCAGGATGTGATTAATTGGTGGACAAAATACTAAGTGGTTTCTTACTCTCGCCTCTACTGAAGTTTAAGAGAAGCAGGCCAGGATCACTGGCTTTGATGTCCTTTTACCCAGCACACACACACACACACACACACACACACACACACACACACACACACACACACACACACACACACACACACACACACACACACACACACACACACACACACACACACACACACAGCATGGCTGCCAGCCTATGGGCTTTAGTATGAGGCTGGCCAGAGATGAAAGAGACCTGCTGTCTGTTGATTGGCTGTTCAGCTTAACAGGCCCTGCCACGGACCAGAAGGCTGGAAGAGGCCACTTCATATAAAGTATGTCATTAGCATGTTACATGTCTTTTAACCTGTCTTTGTCTGTGCAGTGAGGCAGCATGATCAGTGGGGCTCTACACTTGCAGCTGTGTGAGGTTTAATGAGGTTTCACCAGAGAGGAACTGTCCATAGTGCTGAAATACTGACAGGCAGCTAGTGTCTGTCTGTATGGAGTCAGACGCACTTTCACTTTTCTTCATTCCAAATGGCCTTCATTCCCTAATTAGTTAGTTTCTGTAATTAAAGATTAAAATTGCACCATTGATTGTTTTTTTATATATATATATTTTTTTTACAAAGAACAGCTCCACACTCGTGCCCACCTACCCCAGTCCCACCCTCACATTCCATCCCGGGAAAACAATTATGAATAATAATAAAAATAAATACATAAAATAAAATGCTATTAATATAAGGTGCACAGGCCTACATGTGTCATGGTTTGAAAACAATGAATGTTAACATGTTATAAATGAGACAGTGACTATATATACAACATATACTGTGCATTCCGAAAGTATTCAGACCCCTTGACACCACATTACTCTTTTTATAGCGCTTTCACTCCAATCCTCGGTAAGTTCTATTTTCAATTCAATTTCCCACTTCTCCCTGTGTTGGTGGCGCACATAAGATACGACTAAAAGTATGAGATTAACCCCTTCCGGCTAGGTAGAATTTTAAGCAGTTTGTCCCAATTTAGTGCAATACTTTTGACAAGGACCTATGTTGATCTGCAGTGCTGTCCCTTTTCAGAGACTGCATGGCCTGGTCATGGCACATCCTCAAGGCTCCTCTAGAGCTCCGTTAGACTTCCTTTGTCCTCTTCTGGCTTTGTAGGGTGTATTGGTGTTGATACAATGTCTTCTTTACAGGATTTATGGTTACCTTGATAATCGTCTCGTGTACCTTGGACAATGATATAACATTCCATTTATTCCACTATTTTATACAATTTATTACATTTCCTTTCAGATAGTAAATGTCATGGCACTTGTGCTTCTACAGGTAATGTTAGCAGTGAGCATAAATGAAGCTGGCTGGTTCTTCTGGGATTTAATACATTTCGTGTTCCCCCTGATTTATTATGTGGAGAGAAGGTGATGAAAACTACTGCTGTTCTTCCCGTTCCTCTCTCCATCTCACCTCCCACCCTTTCTAGCGCTCTTTTTCTCACTTTCTCCTCCCTGGTAATTAGACTCCCTCTTTCCTCCCTCTCTCCCCTCTCATTTCTCTATTTTCCCTCTTTTCTCCCCGTTCTCATTTCTCTCTCTTCCTTCTCTACTCCCTCTCTCCTCCTTCTCTACTCCCACTCTTTTCTCTGTAGGTTGATTTGTTGGTACTCAGGACATCTCTCCTCTCTGCCTCAGAGACAACCTTCCTGTTCTGTTCCTGTTCAATAAATCACACAGGTCTTTCTAACCCTCACAAAGGATCTACTGATTTGATATAATGACCTGTTTGATACAATAAATTGGTGCAACTGAATCAGCTGGAGGAGAGGAGGATGGGGAGGACAGGAGGAAGAGGATTTCATGTGTGCATGCATTGTAGCAAAGGAGGTGGAAACTCCCACACATGGACAGACATCTGTTTTCTCATGATGAACAGGGGCGGGCCAGGTGTTCATGATATTGGGTCATGGGTCAGGGAGCAGAGTAATGTGATGCCCTATTGACTGGAAATAGATTTGCCATAGATCACACCTGACTGAGCGGTGGAGTTGATAATTCTGGACCATCTATATATCCACGTGATAGCATGGAGGAGAGTATACTGTATCTGTGTAGACCGGATCACGTGTTTACGTCTCAACAGTAATATGACTGTAACCCTCTAATTTCTACAGTGTTTCAACAGTTGTCCTTTGTGTTGTTCCTGTGTTTGTTTACCCCGGTGTGATCATCATCACATGCTGTATGTTCATCTGTAATCCAGTCACACAACCTCGCTGGGCTCTGCTGTTTCCCAGTGCTGGGCTCTGCTGTTTCCCAGTGCTGGGCTCTGCTGTTTCCCAGTGCTGGGCTCTGCTGTTTCCCAGTGCTGGGCTCTGCTGTTCCCCAGTGCTGGGCTCTGCTGTTTCCCAGTGCTGGGCTCTGCTGTTTCCCAGTGCTGGGCTCTGCTGTTTCCCAGTGCTGGGCTCTGCTGTTTCCCAGTGCTGGGCTCTGCTGTTTCCCAGTGCTGGGCTCTGCTGTTTCCCAGTGCTGGGCTCTGCTGTTTCCCAGTGCTGGGCTCTGCTGTGTTTCCCAGTGCTGGGCTCTGCTGTGTTTCTCAGTGCTGGGCTCTGCTGTTTCCTAGTGCTGGGCTCTGCTGTTTCCCAGTGCTGGGTTTATGCACAAAGCTCTGTTTAAACATGCATAAACATTTCACTACCGTTCCCACCCTCCGGTCCAGTGCACATTGTTGCTCCAGCCCTGCACAAACCCGTCTGATTCCACCACTCAACTCATCATCTAGCCCTTTGATCATGCATGCTTGTGCAGGGTTGGAACAAAACTGTGTTGAGAAACTCTGACCGCCCCCCGACAACAGAGTTGCAGTCTAAGCCAAGAGGACCATGTGTCTGGATGATGTAGCGATGATCAGCAAGGAGGAGAGAGAAGGTTTGGCTGCAGCAGGCAGGAAGCAGGAGGTGGGTTGTGGCTTGTCTTAAAGGGGAAACCAGTGTGTATCTGGGCTCTCAGATATGTGCTCTGTTCACAGTAGCATCATGGCCTAGTTTACACACATTCATCAAAGCTGCTGTTTAAAAGACTGTTTCCTTTCTGGTGTTACATGGCTAGTACACTGGGACTAAACCTTTTATAGGTGTTTTGGTGTGTGTATGATGTTGACCGTCCTGCTGATTAGAGTGTAGATCATGACAGCTACAAAAGGGGGTTTAATTTGTGGATTTTGCCTTGTGCATTTACTCACACAAGGCTGTTATGCCAGTTATGCAAATTAGTGAATTCATTCACATTATGTTGGAATGAGGAAGTGGTTCTAGTCCTCAGAGCATCAGAGCAGCTGTGGTGCCCCACTATTCACACTACTACACAGCTTGGACTGGGCTGAGTGGGAGCCTGACCTTTGTAGTCGTGACATTTTGTCAGGTCTCGAGGAGGGAGAGAAGAGCCCTGGGTTTACTCCCTCAGATTACTGGAGTGGCTATGTTAGATCACACTCCTGCAGAGTACTGAAGATTACTGTACGTGTCAGAGAGACAGAGAGCAGCTTAAGTAGTTTACACACTATCAGGCTGACCTGATCCGTTTTGGTCTAGCCCTGAGTTGTGTCCAAAATGACACCCTATTCCCTATGTAGTACAGTATAAAGGGAATAGGGTGCCATTTGGGATACAAACCTGGTCTTGTCCTGTTATGCTGTTCTGTTATCACTGTGACTTGGTGTAGGCACACAGGGTGCAGACACAATCATCGACCAATCTGTGAGGCTGATCTTTGAGCGATTGGTCTAATTCTTTTCCAGACGGTTTGCTGCTGCATGGCTGCTGTACTCATTCTCTGCTGCAAAGAACTGAAAGTCCACCAGCTTTTCTTTTAATTTAGGATGACATGGAAACCGAAACGACACACTAGCATGTGCTGTCTGTGCACTCTGATGTTGGATACAGCAGTTTAGCCCGGGCCTTCACAATGGATGCCTCTTAGTATGGAGCAGCTGTGTATTTTGAAACATGTTTTGGCATCTTATATTATTCATCTTGATGTAATCCTCTTTCTCCTGTTCTCTTTTCATTCTCACCAACAGCTGAAAATAGGAAATCACTTCTAATATTTTTTTTTGTTGCCTGATTTACTGTCCATTGTTTAGACTGGAAACTTACTGAAGATTACATCACTAGTCCAACCTACTGCTGTCACCATGGTGACCAAGAATCTCTCTCTCTCCCCCTTTCTCTGGTTCGTCATCCTGTCAAGATGCAGTCAGGAGAAAGGAACTAATCACTGATCAGGATGTTAAGTGTAACAGAGATGAGTGGTCAGAGGTTAACACACAGAAGGAGAGAGGGAGAGGTTGTAGTGAGAAGAAGTGAGCGGTATCAAATCAAATCAAATCAAATGTATTTATATAGCCCTTCGAACATCAGCTGATATCTCAAAGTGCTGTACAGAAACCCAGCCTAAAACCCCAAACAGCAAGCAATGCAGGTGTAGAAGCACGGTGGCTAGGAAAAACTCCCTAGAAAGGCCAAAACCTAGGAAGAAACCTAGAGAGGAACCAGGCTATGAGGGGTGGCCAGTCCTCTTCTGGCTGTGCCGGGTGGAGATTATAACAGAACATGGCCAAGATGTTCAAATGTTCATAAATGACTAGCATGGTCCAATAATAATAAGGCAGAACAGTTGAAACTGGAGCAGCAGCACGGTCAGGTGGACTGGGGACAGCAAGGAGTCATCATAAATACTGGAGGCTGAGACAGGAGGGGTCAGGAGACACTGTGGCCCCATCCGAGGACACCCCGGGACAGGGCCAAACAGGAAGGATATAACCCCACCCACTTTGCCAAAGCACAGCCCCCACACCACTAGAGGGATATCTTCAACCACCAACTTACCATCCTGAGACAAGGCTGAGTATAGCCCACAAAGATCTCCGCCACGGCACAACCCAAGGAGTTGCTATCCAACTTGCCAAATCTATAGTTTGAAAGAAATGGAAATAATTTTGTGGAGTGGTTGAACGATCACATCAGTGACTCAACCCACTCAGGTGACGCACCCCTCCCAGGGACGGTATGAGAGAGCCCCAGTAAGCCAGGGACTCAGCCCCTGAAATAGGGTTAGAGGCAGAGAATCCCAGTGGAAAGAGGGGAACCGGCCAGGCAGAGACAGCAAGGGCGGTTCGTTGCTCCAGAGCCTTTCCGTTCACCTTCCCACTCCTGGGCCAGACTACACTCAATCATATGACCCACTGAAGAGATGAGTCTTCAGTAAAGACTTAAAGGTTGAGACCGAGTTTGTGTCTCTGACATGGGTAGGAAAGACCGTTCCATAAAAATGGATCTCTATAGGAGAAAGCCCTGCCTCCAGCTGTTTGCTTAGAAATTCTAGAGACAATTAGGAGGCCTGCGTCTTGTGACCGTAGCGTACATGTAGGTATGTACGGCAGGACCAAATCAGAGAGATAGGTAGGAGCAAGCCCATGTAATGCTTTGTAGGTTAGCAGTAAAACCTTGAAATCAGCCCTTGCTTTGACAGGAAGCCAGTGTAGGGAGGCTAGCACTGGCTTAATATGATCAAAGTTTTTGGTTCTAGTCAGGATTCTAGCAGCCGTATTTAGCACTAAATGAATGTTTTTAGTGCTTTATCCGGGTAGCCGGAAAGTAGAGCATTGCAGTAGTCTAACCTAGAAGTGACAAAAGCATGGATACATTTTTTTTTACAACCATTAAGATGAATTGGGACCTAGAACAAGCATCTCTGTTTTGTCCGAGTTTAAAAGTAGAACGTTTGCAGCCATCCACTTCCTTATGTCTGAAACACATGCTTCTAGCGAGGGCAATTTTGGGGCTTCACCATGTTTCATTGAAATGTACGTGTGTGTCATCCGCATAGCAGTGAAAGTTAACATTATGTTTTCGAATGACATCCCCAAGAGGTCAAATATATAGTGAAAACAATAGTGGTCCTAAAACGGAACCTTGAGGAACACCAAAATTTACAGTTGATTTGTCACCATTCATATGATATCTTTCCGACAGATAAGATCTAAACCAGGCCAGAACTTGTCCGTGTAGACCAATTTGGGTTTCCAATCTCTCCAAAAGAATGTGGTGATCGATGGTATCAAAAGCAGCACTAAGGTCTAGGAGCACGAGGACAGATGCAGAGCCTCGGTCTGATGCCATTAAAAGGTAATTTACCACCTTCCCAAGTGCAGTCTCAGTGCTATGATGGGGTCTAAAACCAGACTGAAGCATTTCGTATACATTGTTTGTCTTCAGGAAGGCAGTGAGTTGCTGCGCAACAGCCTTTTCTAACATTTTTGAGGGGAATGGAAGATTCGATATAGGCCAATAGTTTTTTTATTTTTTTATGGGTCAAGGTTTGGCTTTTTCAAGAGATGCTTTATTACTGTCACTTTTAGTGAGTTTGGTACACATCCGGTGGATAGAGAGCCGTTTATTATGTTCAACATAGGAGGGCCAAGCACAGGAAGCATCTCTTTCAGTAGTTTAGTTGGAATAGGGTCCAGTATGCAGCTTGAAGGTTTAGAGGCCATGATTATTTTCATCGTTGTGTCAAGAGATATTGTACTAAAACACTTGAGTGTCTCTCTTGATCCTAGGTCCTGGCAGAGTGGTGCAGACTCAGGACAACTGAGCTTTGAAGAAATATGCAGATTTAAAGAGGAGTCCGTAATGTGCGTTCTAATAATCATGATCTTTTCCTCAAAGAAGTTCATGAATTTATCACTGCTAAAGTGAAAGCCATCCTCTCTTGGGGAATGCTGCTTTTTAGTTAGCTTTGCGACAGTATCAAAAAGGAATTTCGGATTGTTCTTATTTTCCTCAATTAAGTTAGAAAAATAGGATGATCGAGCAGCAGTAAGGGCTCTTCGGTACTGCACGGTACTGTCTTTCCAAGCTAGTCGGAAGACTTCCAGTTTGGTGTGGCGCCATTTCCGTTCCAATTTTCTGGAAGCTTGCTTCAGAGCTCGGGTATTTTCTGTGTATTTTCAGGGAGCTAGATTCTTATGATAAATGTTTTTAGTTTTTAGGTGGGTCCAGAGACATGTTGGACAAAACCCACTGAGTCTATGATGGCTCCGAAAGCCTTTTGGAGTGGGTCTGTGGACTTTTCCATGTGAATATTAGTCACCAAAGATTAGAATATTATCTGCTATGACTACAAGGTCCGATAGGAATTCAGGGAACTCAATGAGGAACGCTGTATATGGCCCAGGAGGCCTGTAAACAGTAGCTATAAAAAGTGATTGAGTAGGCTGCACAGATTTCATGACTAGAAGCTCAAAAGACGAAAACGTATTTTTTTTTTGGAAATTGAAATTTGCTATCGTAAATGTTAGCAACACCTCCGCCTTTGCGGGATGCACTGGGGATATGGTCACTAGTGTAGCCAGGAGGTGAGGCCTCATTTAACACAGTAAAAAGCCATGTTTCAGTCAGGCCAATCACATCAAGATTATGATCAGTGATTAGTTAATTGACTATAATTGCCTTTGAAGTAAGGGATCTAACATTAAGTATCCCTATTTTGAGATGTGAGGTATCATGATCTCTTTCAATAATGACAGGAATGGAGGTCTTTATCCTAGTGAGATTGCTAAGGCGAACACCGCCATGTTTAGTTTTGCCCAACCTAGGTCGAGGCACAGACACGGTCTCAATGGTGATAGCTGAGCTGACTACACTGACTGTGCTAGTGGCAGACTCCACTATGCTGGCAGGCTGGCTAACAGCCTGCTGCCTGGCCTGCACCCTATTTCATTGTGGAGCTAGAGGAGTTAGAGCCCTGTCTATGTTGGTAGATAAGATGAGAGCACCCCTCCAGCTAGGATGGAGTCCGTCACTCCTCAGCAGGTCAGGCTTGGTCCTGTTTGTGGGTGAGTCCCAGAAAGAGGGCCAATTATCTACAAATTCTATCTTTTGGGAGGGGCAGAAAACAGTTTTCAACCAGCGATTGAGTTGTGAGACTCTGCTGTAGAGCTCATCACTCCCCCTAACTGGGAGGGGGCCAGAGACAATTACTCGATGACAACATATCTTTCTAGCTGATTTACACGCAGAAGCTATGTTGTGCTTGGTGATCTCTGACTGTTTCATCCTAACATCGTAACATCGGTACTGTAGAGTTAAATTGAAATGGGTATAATTTCTGTTACCGTAATAAAACTGAGCCTATATGCCTATATATGTAGCCTGTTACTTCTAGTAATCCTTAAAACTGTATTCTTAGATTGTGGAGGAGGTACATTGTTATTATCAGGATAGAGGTAAGACCCAGATGCAGAACGTGTTGAAGTAACAATATTTAGTACAGCAACGGGGGCAAAGGTACAGGACGCTAATCCAGAGGGGGGCAAAGGTACAGGACGCTAATCCAGAGGGGGGCAAAGGTACAGGACGGTAATCAAGAGGGGGGCAAAGTTACAGGACGGTAATCCAGAGGGGGGCAAAGGTACAGGACGGTAATCCAGAGGGGGGCAAAGGTACAGGACGGTAATCCAGAGGGGGGCAAAGGTACAGGACGGTAATCCAGAGGGGGGCAAAGTTACAGGACGGTAATCCAGAGGGGGGCAAAGGTACAGGACGGCAGGCAGGGTCAGGGGCAGGCTCAGTGGCAGGGTCAGGGGCAGGGGCAGGCTCAGGGTCAGGGGCAGGCTCAGGGTCAGGGGGCAGGCAGGGTCAGGGGCAGGCAGGCTCAGGGTCAGAGGCAGGCTCAGGGGCAGGCAGGCTCAGGGCCAGGGGCAGGCAGGCTCAGGGTCAGGGGCACGCAAGGCTCAGGGTCAGGGGCAGGCAGGCTCAGGGTCAGGGGCAGGGGCAGGGGCAGGCAGGCTCAGTTGTCAGGGGCAGGCAGGCTCAGGGTCAGGGGAAGGCAGGGTCAGGGGCAGGCAGGCTCAGGGTCAGGGGCAGGCAGGTTTAGGGGCAGGGTCAGGGGCAGGCAGGCAGGCTCAGGGTCATGGGCAGGCAGGCTCAGGGTCAGGGGCAGGCAGGCTCAGGGTCAGGGGCAGGCAAGCTCAGGGTCAGGGGCAGGCAGAGTGGTCAGGCGGACCAGGCAAGGGTCAAAACCAGCAGGATGAGAAAAGAGAGACTGGGAAAAAGCAGGAGCTGATACAAAAAATGCTGGTTGACTTGACAAACAAGACAAACTGGAAACAGACAAACAGAGAACACCGGTATAAATACATAGGGGATAATGGGGAAGATGGGTGACACCTGGTGGGGGGAGGAGACAATAACAAAGACAGGTGAAACAGATCAGGGTGTGACAGTTATATGTAACCCGACTGTATGTTTCCAATATACATTCTGCTCATTCTTAATGCAGCTACTCACACAGAGACATCTGGCGCCTGGGTGATTGTGGGAGCTAATCAAGAATCTGATTTGAAGATGGTTTCTAAATTCAGAAAGAGATTGTAAATGAAAGTGTTATTCTGCTAATAGAAACAATGACACTGCTATGCATACTAAACATTTCAAGTTAAAAAGTAGTTATTCTGTTTTTCATCCAACCAGGAGATCATGATTGATTGAAGATACACCATCACACTGTAAAACTGACTTTGGACTGCACAAGTTGTTATTTTCATCTTCAAGGTTTTGTTGATAATTAGACTCCCTGTGTCCTTGTTTTCTCCTCTCTGCTCTCTCCTTTCTGCTGTCCTCTGGCTGGCTTCTAGGAGTGCCCCAAATCCTTTTTTGAGGTCCCAAATGGCTCCCACAGGGCTCTGGTCAAAAGTAGTGCACTATATAGAGAATAGGGTGCTATTTTGGATACCTCCCTGGAGTTTAGAATGCAGATATTCTGCTGTACTGCTGTATAGGAGATCGTGTTAGCTCTCGTTGCCTCTGGCATACCTCAGGCTTACATAATGTGCCTATATTTCTGAATCTGCTGAGTCTTTGATAACCCTCAAGTTCTTCTTACGTATGGTTTAAACAAACTCAAGCTAAATGTATACGTGTTCTTAGTATTGATTATGCAGTAGCATGGTTTAGCCAGTTTTATGTGGCTAAAGTGGTGTGTATAATGGCTGGTATAATTACTCTAACAGTGACTGGCTGTGTGTGAGAGAGGCTGAAAGCTTCTAAGGCTGCGTTTAGACAGGCATCCCAATTCTGATATTTTTTCCACACATTGTTCTTTTGACCAATCACATCAGATCTTTTTTCAGAGCTGATCTGATTGGTCAAAATACCAATTAGTGAAAAAAATATCACAATTGGGCTGTCTGTGTAAACGCAGCCTAAGTGGCTAATCTATGTCCATGTCAACATCCCAAATGCCACTCTATTCCCTATTTAGGGCACTACTTTTGACCAGAGCCTTTTGACCAGAGCACAAAATAGGGAATAGGGGGACGCATCTATACCTCTCCTCCTCTCTGAGCACAATGTCTGCAGTTTACTAGGATGAGACAACTGTAATTAGTCTGCTGCTTGCTGTCTGTGCATGGAGGGATGGAGTGAACCATGGAGAGGTAAGAGAGAGAGATTAGGTTCAGCCAGGACTGCAGGGCTCTTTGTTTCTCCTCTGTCTCTATACCATGGCCTACTAGTCTGCCAATACATTTGCAGTAAAAATGTTGAGGTTGTTTGCTCAACCCACAATGTAATGGAGAAGCTAGTTCTTGGTCAGAATCCTAGTTCTCTGGTGTAGATGAGAAAGTAAAAAACATGATTGATCTGGTCCTGTTTTTTCTAATACCTCAGACATTATCCTAACTTCAACTGCACACAGTCTGATCTGAAAATCAATTCCTCTCATTGATAAGGATGTTCTTGTCAAGATGTTACATTCCACATGAATACTTTCCCTGGGCTCTGTACTCGAGTACCAGACAGGTATTACCACACTAAGCTCCCTAAGTAATTGATGCCTTTTATAACAGAACAACTACTACTGGATCTGAATTCTACTAAAATAAAATGAGGGGTAAATAAATGAAAGGAATATTAACTTTAGACAACGCAGAGTAGCGAGGACAATAGAGAGGAGGGGATGGAGAGGAGAGGACAATAGAGAGGAATGATGGGGAGAGGAGAGGATGAGGAGAGGATGGATGGGGAGAGGATGGAGAGAGGAGGGATGGGGAGAGGAGAGGACAATAGAGAGGAGGGATGGGGAGAGGAGAGGACAATAGAGAGGAGGGATGAGGAGAGGATGGTGAGAGGAGGGATGGGGAGAGGAGGGATGGGGAGAGGAGAGGATGGGGAGAGGAGGGATGAGGAGAGAAGAGGACAATAGAGAGGAGGGATGGGGAGAGGATGGAGAGAGGAGGGATGTGGAGAGGAGAGGACAATAGAGAGGAGAGGATGGGGAGAGAAGTGGATGGGGAGAGGAGAGGACAATAGAGAGGAGGGATGTGGAGAGGAGAGGATGAGGAGAGGACAATAGAGATGAGGGATGAGGAGAGAATGGGGAGAGGAGGGATGGGGAGAGGATGGGGAGAGGAGGGATGGGGAGAGGAGAGGACAATAGAGAGGAGGGATGGAGAGAGGAGGGATTGGGAGAGGAGGGATGTGGAGAGGACAATAGAGAGGAGGGATCGGGAGAGGACAATAGAGAGGAGGGATGGGGAGAGTATGGGAGAGGAGGGATGGGGAGTGGATAGGGAGAGGAGAGGAAAGGACAATAGAGAGGAGAGGATGGGGAGAGGAGAGGACAATAGAGAGGAGGGATGGGGAGAGGAGGGATAGGGAGAGGATAGGGAGAGGAGAGGATGGGGAGAGGAGAGGACAATAGAGAGGAGGTGTGGGGAGAGGAGAGGACAATGGAGAGGAGGGATGGAGAGAGGAGAGGATGGGAAGAGGAGGGATGGGGAGAGGATGAGGAGAGGAGAGGATAGGGAGAGGAGAGGACAATAGAGAGGGGGGATGGGGAGAGGACAATAGAGAGGAGGGATGGGGAGAGGAGGGATGGGGAGAGAAGAGGACAATAGAGAGGAGGGATGGGGAGAGGAGGGATGGGGAGAGAAGAGGACAATAGAGAGGAGGGGAGAGGAGAGGATGGGGAGAGGAGAGGATGGGGAAAGGAGAGGATGGGGAGAGGATGGACGAGGAGAGGAGGGATGGGGAGAGGAGAGGAGGGATGAGGAGAGGAGAGGATGGATGAGGAGAGGAAGGCAGAAGACAGAGGAGAGGATAGAAAAAGAGGAGAGGAGATGGGAGGCAGAGGAGGAGAGGAGACGAGGGAGAAGAGATGAAGGGAGGGAGAGAAGGGAGGAAAGGAGAGGGGAAGCAGAGGAGATGGTGGGGAAGGAATAGGAGAGGAAAGGAGAGAGGACCCGTGCAGTATGTTGAACCCAGGTTGTCTGTTCAGTGTACAACAGTGTGAACACGGTCTATATTTAGCAGGAGGTTGTTTCTGTAAACTCTTTATAGGAATCAGTTATCTGAACAGCTTGGCCATTGAACCACATCAGATTACTCAATACTCCCCCCCCCCCCCTCTCTCGCCCTCTTTCTCTCTCACCCTATTTCTCTCTCACCCTATTTCTCTCTCACCCTCTTTCTATCTCACCCTCTTTCTCTCTCCCCCTCTTTCTCTCTCACCCTCTTTCTCTCTCACACTCTTTCTCTCTCACCCTCTTTCTTTCTCACGTTCTTTCACGCTCTCTCTTTTGCTAGATCTGCTATTAGTTCTTTTTTTTCTTTCTTTTTCTTCTGTTACTTCTGTTACCTGGAGAGTTTCTGACCCTATTTTATGCATGTCTGCCTCCATGCCCACCAATCAAGATGCAGCCTCTGTACAGTGTGTTCTCTGTATGTATCACATGCTACTTCCTGTTGAGCTTCAAGAATATAAATATTGATTGTTGGGTGATCGGTACAGTATGCCTCTTCCCCTCCACTTTCCAACCAACATTGGATTTTACATTACAACTCCAATACCCTCACAGTCTCTTAGAGGAAAAAGCCTCCCCTCTCTTACTGAACTAGCAATCATGCCTGTTAATCTCATACCCTCTCTCTCTTGTCCCTTCCCCTCCATTCCTCCTCTCCCCTCCCTCTCCCTCCCCTCCCTCTCCCTCCCCTCCCTCTCCTCTCCAGCTGGTGGGGGGCGAGTTTGACCTGGAGCAGAACTTCATCATAGCGGCAGCGGAGAGCCTGGGCTGTGTAGTAGAGCTGTTGGAGCACTGTGATGTGACCTGCCAGGCTGAGGTGTGGTCCATGTTCACAGCCATCCTCAGGAAGAGTGTCCGCAACCTCCAGACCAGCACTGAGGTGGGCCTCATAGAGCAGCTGCTGCTGAAGATGAGCTCCGTTGACGACATGATCGCAGGTAAAGGAACATACGCAAGCAGGCACACACACACACACACACACACACACACACACACAGAGAATACATAGTCCATAGAGCTTGTTCCATGGCCAGTTGCCTGCAGTACAGTAAAGTACCCACTACAGAGTTCTGGGTGGATGGATGTGGATTAAGTTAATATTTTAAGCTATTGAAATTCCTATGGCTTAAAGGAGAGGAAAGATTGAAAAGAGAAAATGTCATTAGTCACAGTGTGTTTTATAATGAGACTGAGTGGCAGTTTATAGGATTTTTTTTTCAGAGGGTAAGCTAATAGCATGGAATTTTCTTTTTTAATTCTGTTGTGAATATGAGGGCATGTTTCTATTGTGAATTGTTTACAGTAAATAATGAAACCCTATCTGCCGGTGAAGTACCAACTCAACACTGTGTGTGTGTGTCTGTAGACCTGCTGGTGGATATGTTAGGAGTGCTGGCCAGCTACAGCATCACAGTGAAGGAGCTCAAATTGCTGTTCAGTATGCTGAGGGGAGACCGAGAACTCTGGGTAAGTTGTAGGAGTAGAGGACTCTGGGTAAGTTGTAGGAGTAGAGAACTCTGGGTAAGTTGTAGGAGTAGAGGACTCTGGGTTAGTCATGGGAGGAGGAGAGGTTACAACTTGGGGTTTAGATTCACCTGTCGTATTTGATGAACATGGTTCATATATTCTCAATCTCTTCCTTACATCTCCTCTCTGTCTCTTCCCTCGTCTCTTCTCTCTTCCCTTTATGTCCCTTCATGTCTCCTCTCTGTCTATTCCCTCGTCTCTTCTCTCTTCCCTTTGTACCTTCATATCTCCTCTCTGTCTCTTCCCTCATCTCTTCCCTCGTCTCTTCTCTCTTCCCTTTATGTCCCTTCATGTCTCCTCTCTGTCTCGTCCCTCGTCTCTTCTCTCTTCCCTTTATGTCCCTTCATGTCTCCTCTCTGTCTCGTCCCTCCTCTCTTCTTTCTTCCCTTTGTCCCTTCATGTCTCCTCTCTGTTTCGTCCCTCGTCTCTTCTTTCTTCCCTTTGTCCCTTCATGTCTCCTTTCTGTCTCTTCCCTCGTCTCTTCCCTCATCTCTTCTCTCTTCCCTTTGTCCCTTCATGTCTCCTCTCTGTCTCGTCCCTCGTCTCTTCTCTCTTCCCTTTGTCCCTTCATGTCTCCTCTCTGTCTCTTCCCTCGTCTCTTCCCTCATCTCTTCTCTCTTCCCTTTGTCCCTTAATGTCTCCTCTCTGTCTCTTCCCTCGTCTCTTCCCTCGTCTCTTCTCTCTTCCCTTTGTCCCTTCATGTCTCCTCTCTGTCTCTTCCCTCGTCTCTTCCCTCGTCTCTTCTCTCTTCCCTTTGTCCCGTCATGTCTCTTCCCTCGTCTCTTCCCTCGTCTCTTCCATCGTCTGTTCTCTTCTCTCTTCCCTTTGTCCCTTCATGTCTCCTCTCTGTCTCTTCCCTCGTCTCTTCCCTCGTCTCTTCCCTCGTCTCTTCTCTCTTCCCTTTGTCCCTTCATGTCTCCTCTCTGTCTCTTCCCTCGTCTCTTCCCTCGTCTCTTCTCTCTTCCCTTTGTCCCTTCATGTCTCTTCCCTCGTCTCTTCCATCGTCTCTTCTCTTCTCTCTTCCCTTTGTCCCTTCATGTCTCCTCTCTGTCTCTTCCCTCGTCTCTTCCCTCGTCTCTTCTCTCTTCCCTTTGTCCCTTCATGTCTCCTCTCTGTTTCTTCCCTCGTCTCTTCCCTCGTCTCTTCTCTCTTCCCTTTGTCCCTTCATGTCTCCTCTCTGTCTCTTCCCTCGTCTCTTCCCTTGTCTCTTCCCTCGTCTCTTCTCTCTTCCCTTTATGTCCCTTCATGTCTCCTCTCTGTCTCCTCCCTCCATCTCTTTGCTCTCTCCTCCCTCCATCTTTCCTCCACCTCTCCTCCTTTTATCTCATCTCTCTCCCCTCCCTTCTTCTTCCCCCTTCTCCTCCCTCCATCTCTTCTCGCTCTCTTCTCTCCATCTCTCTCCATCTCTTTCCTACAACCATCTCTCCTCTTCAGCCGAGGCATGCAGTGAAGCTGCTGTCTGTTCTGAACCAGATGCCTCAGAGACACGGTCCAGACACTTTCTTCAACTTCCCCGGACGCAGTGCTGCGGTAAGACTTTATTTACACTCTGGACTGGGCTGGGCCGGTAAAATATTATGTTTGGTTTGTGTGAAGAGCTGAAAATAGTTATACATAAACTGTAATTATCTGTCACTGTTCTATAATATGTTGAATATTTGTTACATTATTCGGTTTAGAGATTACTCTTCCTCTGACGTCTATGATAAGTATCTCTCTCTCTCCCCTTCTCTCTCCCTCTCTCTCTCTCTTTCCTTTCTCACTCCAGGCCATAGCGCTGCCTCCCATTGCTAAGTGGCCTTACCAGAACGGCTTCACTCTCAACACCTGGTTCAGAATGGACCCTCTAAACAACATCAATGTAGACAAAGACAAACCATATCTCTACTGGTGAGTAGAACATATAAACCATATCTCTACTGGTGAGTAGAACATATAAACCATATCTCTACTGGTGAGTAGAACATATAAACCATATCTCTACTGGTGAGTAGAACATATAAACCATATCTCTACTGGTGAGTAGAACATATAAACCATATATCTACTGGTGAGTAGAACATATAAACCATATCTCTACTGGTGAGTAGAACATATAAACCATATCTCTACTGGTGAGTAGAACATATAAACCATATCTCTACTGGTGAGTAGAACATATAAACCATATCTCTACTGGTGAGTAGAACATATAAACCATATCTCTACTGGTGAGTAGAACATATAAACCATATCTCTACTGGTGAGTAGAACATATAAACCATATCTCTACTGGTGAGTAGAACATATAAACCATATTTCCACTGGTGAGCTTATAAACCATGTCTTTACTGATTAATACACATGAAGCACTGGTACATAAACACAATTGCAGATGATCAGTATCATTAGCAAAGCCAACCTGGTTGAAACCTCTGAGATCTAAGCTGTTGTCCTTTTAACCAGCACCCAAACAGTCCCTCCACCTGGTGTACTGACCCACTGGACAAAAACAGGTTCAATCAACATTGTTTTCAAATCATTTCAACAAGAAAATGATATGTGATGACGTTTCCAATCAGTTTTTGTCAGGTTGTGCACAACTGGTATAGAAGTCAGGTGCAGGAGAGCAGAGAGTTGTGATCAGGGGCACACTTTATTTGGTAGAAGCAAACAACAGACGGACGCAACTGTGTCCAACAAACCTCCAGCCAAAGGCAAAAGTGCAAAGACAGTCACAATGATGCAAATGTTTAACAATTAAACACGGGGGAAAACCAGCCTGGCGTGTCACACAAAACACGTAACAAAACAATCCCACACAAAGACATGGGGGGAACAGAGGGAATATATATGTAGTGTGATTAGGGAATGTACAGTGCCTTGCGAAAGTATTCGGCCCCCTTGAACTTTGCGACCTTTTGCCACATTTCAGGCTTCAAACATAAAGATATAAAACTGTAGTTTTTTGTGAAGAATCAACAACAAGTGGGACACAATCATGAAGTGGAACGACATTTATTGGATATTTCAAACTTTTTTAACAAATCAAAAACTGAAAAATTGGGCGTGCAAAATTATTCAGCCCCTTTACTTTCAGTGCAGCAAACTTTCTCCAGAAGTTCAGTGAGGATCTCTGAATGATCCAATGTTGACCTAAATGGCTAATGATGATAAATACAATCCACCTGTGTGTAATCAAGTCTCTGTATAAATGCACCTGCACTGTGATAGTCTCAGAGGTCCGTTAAAAGCGCAGAGAGCATCATGAAGAACAAGGAACACACCAGGCAGGTCCGAGATACTGTTGTGAGAAGTTTAAAGCCGGATTTGGATACAAAAAGATTTCCCAAGCTTTAAACATCCCAAGGAGCACTGTGCAAGCGATAATATTGAAATGGAAGGAGTATCAGACCACTGCAAATCTACCAAGACCTGGCCGTCCCTCTAAACTTTCAGCTCATACAAGGAGAAGACTGATCAGAGATGCAGCCAAGAGGCCCATGATCACTCTGGATGAACTGCAGAGATCTACAGCTGAGGTGGGAGACTCTGTCCATAGGACAACAATCAGTCGTATATTGCACAAATCTGGCCTTTATGGAAGAGTGGCAAGAAGAAAGCCATTTCTTAAAGATATCCATAAAAAGTGTCGTTTAAAGTTTGCCACAAGCCACCTGGGAGACACACCAAACATGTTGAAGAAGGTGCTCTGGTCAGATGAAACCAAAATTGAACTTTTTGGCAACAATGCAAAACGTTATGTTTGGCATAAAAGCAACACAGCTGAACACACCATCCCCACTGTCAAACATGGTGGTGGCAGCATCATGGTTTGGGCCTGCTTTTCTTCAGCAGGGACAGGGAAGATGGTTAAAATTGATGGGAAGATGGATGGAGCCAAATACAGGACCATTCTGGAAGAAAACCTGATGGAGTCTGCAAAAGACCTGAGACTGGGATGGAGATTTGTCTTCCAACAAGACAATGATCCAAAACATAAAGCAAAATCTACAATGGAATGGTTCAAAAATAAACATATCCAGGTGTTAGAATGGCCAAGTCAAAGTCCAGACCTGAATCCAATCGAGAATCTGTGGAAAGAACTGAAAACTGCTGTTCACAAATGCTCTCCATCCAACCTCACTGAGCTCGAGCTGTTTTGCAAGGAGGAATGGGAAAAACTGTGCAAAACTGATAGAGACATACCCCAAGCGACTTACAGCTGTAATCGCAGCAAAAGGTGGCGCTACAAAGTATTAACTTAAGGGGGCTGAATAATTTTGCACGCCCAATTTTTCAGTTTTTGATTTGTTAAAAAAGTTTGAAATATCCAATAAATGTCGTTCCACTTCATGATTGTGTCCCACTTGTTGTTGATTCTTCACAAAAAAATACAGTTTTATATCTTTATGTTTGAAGCCTGAAATGTGGCAAAAGGTCGCAAAGTTCAAGGGGGCCGAATACTTTCGCAAGGCACTGTAAACCAGGTGTGGGGGGAAACAAGACAAAACACATGGAACAATGAAAAGTGGAGCGGCGATGGCTAGAAGACCGGTGACGTTGGCCGCCGAACGCCGCCCGAACAAGGAGTTGTGACAGTTTTCTAACATGGAAAACTGATTGGATTTGCAAAAAATCATTAACATTGGGGAATTTCATATTTTTTCACCCAACTTTCAACCTTTTTTATTTTCATGTTCAAATCAAAACTAGACGTTGAACTGACGTCTGACCTGTGGGGAACCAGTAACTCTAGTGTTTGACGTCTGACCTGTGGGGAACCAGTAACTCTAGTGTTTGACGTCTGACCTGTGGGGAACCAGTAACTCTAGTGTTTGACGTCTGACCTGTGGGGAACCAGTAACTCTAGTGTTTGACGTCTGACCTGTGGGGAACCAGTAACTCTAGTGTTTGACGTCTGACCTGTGGGGAACCAGTAACTCTAGTGTTTGACGTCTGACCTGTGGGGAACCAGTAACTCTAGTGTTTGACGTCTGACCTCTGGGGAACCAGTAACTCTAGTGTTTGACGTCTGACCTGTGGGGAACCAGTAACTCTAGTGTTTGATGTCTGACCTGTGGGGATCCAGTAACTCTAGTGTTTGATGTCTGACCTGTGGGGAACCAGTAACTCTAATGTGTGACCTCTGACCTTCCCTCTAAATCTGTAAGCAGATTATGACCACAAGTTGTTTTTCATTTCATTCACTTTTCAAGGTTTCAAGTTCATAATCAGCTCTGTCTGAGGACTCATTCCTCCTGATGATGTAGTGCAGTATAATGTCTTTAGGAGAAACGAGTCCTGAGTAGAGTAATTAAAACCAGCCCAGGTCTGAACTGTGGAGACTGGTACAAGCTAGTGTGTGTGTGTGTATACAGGCTGGGATCAGAAGCAGGCTGTAGAGGGAGGTACAGAGAAAGGTTATATGGGCTGTAAGGGGGAGGTACAACAGTAATGACTATTAATGTAGACTCTAATGTCTGGCCACCACAGCCCATGTCTGGTAGAGGATTGTGGGTAATTAACAAAGAGATCAATAGCCTCAAGAGGAGAGTTTATTTACCACTACTCCAGATAGATAGGGAGAGGAGTCCCTAAAGAGGAGGAGAGGAGGGGAGTAGAGGACTGAGAGGAACATTGAGACGGGAGAGGAGGGAGACGATGAAAAGGAGAGGAGCGGAGAGGAGCGGAGAGGAACAGCTTGGGAGAATGAGAGAGGGAGTGGCAGAGAATAAGAGAGGGAGTGGTGGAGAGAGGGCGAGGTAAAGAGAGTTATGGCCAGAGTGGAAAGGTAATTAATTAGTCAGTTACTAATTAACAATAGTTACTATCATTGTCCTTCTGGTGTGGATAGTGTTTGGTTGACATAAGCCTGATAGATAATCAGGTAGAATAAGAGAGGGAGTGGTGGAAAGAGGGCGAGGTAAAGAGAGGGATGACCAGAGTGGAAAAGGAATTAATTAGTCAGTTACTAATTAACAATAGTTACTATCATTGTCCTTCTGGTGTGGGTAGTGTTCTGGTTGACATAAAGCTGATAGATACAAGATAATCATACCTCCAGTGAGAGAAAGGCATTATTTTTCCTGAGTATCTACAATGTGAAACATCAAATCGAGAGAGACAATCTGAAATTAGAAATGTAATGTTCGCACCTCGTAATTTTGATACTGTTTCTTTTGCAGCTTTCGCACCAGTAAAGGAATCGGCTACTCTGCACATTTCGTGGGCAACTGTCTGATCGTGACATCGCTGAAGTCTAAAGGCAAAGGCTTCCAGCACTGTGTCAAATATGACTTTCAACCTAGGAAGGTAAGAGGTGCTTTGGTGGACTTCACTGTGCTTGCTTAATTATACAATTTCAAACCGATACCAGAACCCAGGACCTCTGCCTTGCAAACACACGCGACTGCCCTGCTGAAACGTTCTTAGACACTTGCGCCAACGAAACGCTAGCAGTTCGGCCGTGCAAGTGGAGACTACAAGGGTGACCAGGTTTCATCTGTTACCCTGGTAGTGATCAGTGATCAATGGTCAGTGTGCTTACACCAGCCTACAAGTCACATAGCTGATGATCAGTAGAGGGCTCATGCAGCAGTGTGCAGGTCCCATATGTGATTGAGGTGGGGCTGATAGAATAGGATCATCAGTCTGCTGCTCTATAGGACTGTGTTGATCTTGTCAGAATGTTATGGATGTGGCCTGACCACCAGCCTGTTGCCATGTGAGTACTATCAGTAGTACTCTGTAGTTATATGTATTAAGCGTTTTAGGCTGTGTTTACACAGCCATCCTGTCCAAATCAGATTTTCTCTCTGTATCCAATCTTTTCTTCTGACTGTCCACACTCAATGTGACCCATATCAGATTTGCGCATTCACACTGATGTAGCCTCTGAAGTAGCACATAGAGGCAATGCTAATTTCCTGTTACTGTTCCTTTAAATGTGTCACACTGCTTTGCTTTATCTTGGCCAGGTCGCAGTTGCAAATGAGAACTTGTTCTCAACTAGCCTACCTGGTTAAATAAAGGTGAAATAGAAAATACAAAATGTTGGGGTGGTGGTCATGGTTCAGCCAAGTCTTAACCCTTCAGAGCAAAATATTATCTGATCCGACTGTCCAGACAGAGGTCACATATGGAGGATCGTGTTTGTATCAAGAATGGGATCCAAGTATAAATTGAAAGTCAAAAGATGAGATTCCATGTAGTTTTGTGCTGTTTACACATTAGGGAAAAGATCCGATAGGCATCAGATATGCAAATCATTGGCAAAAGACCTGAATTGGGCTGCCTGTGTCAACGCAGCCTCCAAGTAGGAGAGCTGATCTAAGATCAGTGCTGATCTAGAATACAGGTAATCTTATTCATTGTGATCTAAAAGCTTAATCAGTCCTAAATCAGCACTGAGATGCTTAATGCATACAGCCTCTGGCATATAACAGTGACAGCATCTTAATACAACTTTAGAAGATCTTTACAGCAAACCTAGTATACCTGTGGTTTGGGAAATGCATGTTGTAAATGGAGTACTGCATTCTGCTGTGTTGGTTCAGTACATGTCATAATAGACCATATACAAGGTGAGCCGTTTGACTTTATTAACAGATCATCGTGGACAGAAAATGCAGCGCAATTGTTAGGATAGACAAACATCTGTCATAACAAAACACTCCAAAACAAGCCTAGCCAGTAGCTGACAGTGCCTCCATTCTCTACAGACCAGGGAGAGAGAGAACATCATAACCTGTTCTGTTTAACACTCTCACAGGGACCTCCTCACAGGAACAGCTGGCTGTGCCCTGAGATGAGATGAGAGTGTAGAGAGGAATGATAATGTAGCTTGGGATGTCTGACACCCTACCTGCCTCTGTCCCAGTAGAGATAACAGGCTGGTTCAAGGCTGCTCTCAGTCATTTAAAGCCTTCGGTTAAACAGCTGTCAGTAACAATGATGTGTCTGACATGGCACCCTATTCTGTACATAGTGCAACACTATATAAGGAAATAAGTTCCCCCTCTTGTCCTCTCCTCTCTGCACCAGGTCAACGTTTCTAGTAGTGAAGTCATCAGTGATCATTAAAGTAGAGGACAGATTTTGATCTAAAGATATCCTCAAATCAATGATCTGCTCTCCTGGTGGTTCAAAGTGATCTTAAAGAGGGCATTGGCTCTTAATCGTCAACTGGAGTAATCTGATCCACTCTGCCGTAGTCATGTTGATGGTGTGTTTACATCCTGTTGATCTGCAGTAGATCAACATAGTGAGGGTTTCAGCTGTAAATGGTCTGGAATACTGTGTTATCTATACCATGCAGTAGGTTTGTGTTACAGGTCTGTGTCTCTGCAATATGTATGAGGTCAGAGCTACTGAATCACATGATCCTATTTGGTCTCTAGATGATCTGGGTGATTGCAATGCAAACACAATAGGCTGTGTTTAAAACCCTGTTCATACAGTGGGATTGAATGGGTTGTAGTTGCTAGTGTTATTATGTATGGAGCAGCACACTAACTCACTCACTCACTCACTCAGTCTCTCTCTCTCTCTCTCTCTCTCTCTCTCTCTAACCCTCTCTCTCTCTCTAACTCTCTCTCCTCTGTGTTTCAGTGGTACATGATCAGCATCGTCCATATCTACAACCGCTGGAGGAACAGTGAGATCCGTTGCTACGTCAATGGTCAGCTGGTCTCCTATGGCGACATGGCCTGGCACGTCAACACCAGCGATGTGAGAATGCTCCTCATTGCTGATTGGTTGTTTGATGCTTGATTGATTGACTGACTCTCCTGTCACTGCTTATTCCTGATGTGAGGCCTCTACAAGGTCGTGTTCAGTACGGCAAAGAGGCACATTTTGAACAGCTTTGAAACATTTCTTATTGGACAAGTGGAACTATAATCTATTTCACTCTGTTTTCCCCTGTTTTCGTCGCCACTGAACACAGCCGTGGTGGTAGTAATATGTGTGGTTGTGATGGTTGTGTTGTGATATATGTGGTTGTGATGGTTGTGTCTGTGATATTTGTGGTTGTGATTGTTGGGATGTTTGTGGTTGTGGTGTTTGTGTATGTAATGTTTGTGGCTGCAAGTGCAGCATTTGATCACATGCCACAGTTTGAAATCCTCCGAGCCTGGGGCTCTGGTCAAAAGTAGTGCACTATATAGGGAACAGGGTGCCATTTGGGGCACACACCAGAGATGCATAAATCCTCAGTGGTGCTCATTGAGTTTCAGCGCCTTGGCAGAGTTTACTCTTGGGAGCAGAGCTGCATTTTTCAAAGCTCCCATTTGAATAACCATTTATCAGGGAGATGTTTGAAGAGAGGAAGCCAATCTACTGAGTTAGGGATGGTGCTATCTACAGAGTTAAGGATGGTGCTATCTACAGAGTTAAGGATGGTGCTATCTACAGAGTTAAGGATGGTGCTATCTACAGAGTTAGGGATGGTGCTATCTGTAGAGTTAGGGATGGTGCTATCTGTAGAGTTAGGGATGGTGTTATCTACAGAGTTAAGGATGGTGCTATCTGTAGAGTTAGGGATGGTGCTATCTGTAGAGTTAGGGATGGTGCTATCTACAGAGTTAAGGATGGTGCTATCTGTAGAGTTAGGGATGGTGCTATCTGTAGAGTTAGGGATGGTGCTATCTGTAGAGTTAGGGATGGTGCTATCTGTAGAGTTAGGGATGGTGCTATCTGTAGAGTTAGGGATGGTGCTATCTACAGAGTTAGGGATGGTGCTATCTGTAGAGTTAGGGATGGTGCTATCTGTAGAGTTAGGGATGGTGCTATCTGTAGAGTTAGGGATGGTGCTATCTACAGAGTTAGGGATGGTGCTATCTACAGAGTTAGGGATGGTGCTATCTACAGAGTTAGGGATGGTGCTATCTACAGAGTTAGGATGGTGCTATCTACAGAGTTAGGGATGGTGCTATCTACAGAGTTAGGGATGGTGCTATCTACAGAGTTAGGGATGGTGCTATCTACAGAGTTAGGGATGGTGCTATCTACAGAGTTAGGGATGGTGCTATCTACAGAGTTAGGGATGGTGCTATCTACAGAGTTAGGATGGTGCTATCTACAGAGTTAGGGATGGTGCTATCTACAGAGTTAGGGATGGTGCTATCTACAGAGTTAGGGATGGTGCTATCTGTAGAGTTAGGGATGGTGCTATCTGTAGAGTTAGGGATGGTGTTATCTACAGAGTTAAGGATGGTGCTATCTGTAGAGTTAGGGATGGTGCTATCTGTAGAGTTAGGGATGGTGCTATCTACAGAGTTAAGGATGGTGCTATCTGTAGAGTTAGGGATGGTGCTATCTGTAGAGTTAGGGATGGTGCTATCTGTAGAGTTAGGGATGGTGCTATCTGTAGAGTTAGGGATGGTGCTATCTGTAGAGTTAGGGATGGTGCTATCTACAGAGTTAGGGATGGTGCTATCTGTAGAGTTAGGGATGGTGCTATCTGTAGAGTTAGGGATGGTGCTATCTGTAGAGTTAGGGATGGTGCTATCTACAGAGTTAGGGATGGTGCTATCTACAGAGTTAGGGATGGTGCTATCTACAGAGTTAGGGATGGTGCTATCTACAGAGTTAGGATGGTGCTATCTACAGAGTTAGGGATGGTGCTATCTACAGAGTTAGGGATGGTGCTATCTACAGAGTTAGGGATGGTGCTATCTACAGAGTTAGGGATGGTGCTATCTACAGAGTTAGGATGGTGCTATCTACAGAGTTAGGGATGGTGCTATCTACAGAGTTAGGATGGTGCTATCTACAGAGTTAAGGATGGTGCTATCTACAGAGTTAGGGATGGTGCTATCTACAGAGTTAAGGATGGTGCTATCTACAGAGTTAGGGATGGTGCTATCTACAGAGTTAGGATGGTGCTATCTACAGAGTTAGGGATGGTGCTATCTACAGAGTTAAGGATGGTGCTATCTACAGAGTTAGGGATGGTGCTATCTACAGAGTTAGGGATGGTGCTATCTACAGAGTTAGGATGGTGCTATCTACAGAGTTAGGGATGGTGCTATCTACAGAGTTAAGGATGGTGCTATCTACAGAGTTAGGGATGGTGCTATCTGCAGAGTTAGGATGGTGCTATCTACAGAGTTAGGATGGTGCTATCTACAGAGTTAGGGATGGTGTTATCTACAGAGTTAGGGATGGTGCTATCTACAGAGTTAGGGATGGTGCTATCTACAGAGTTAGGGATGGTGCTATCTACAGAGTTAGGGATGGTGCTATCTACAGAGTTAGGGATGGTGTTATCTACAGAGTTAAGGATGGTGCTATCTGCAGAGTTAGGGATGGTGTTATCTACAGAGTTAAGGATGGTGCTATCTGCAGAGTTAGGATGGTGCTATCTACAGAGTTAGGATGGTGCTATCTACAGAGTTAGGATGGTGCTATCTACAGAGTTAGGGATGGTGTTATCTACAGAGTTAGGGATGGTGTTATCTACAGAGTTAGGGATGGTGTTATCTACAGAGTTAAGGATGGTGCTATCTGCAGAGTTAGGGATGGTGTTATCTACAGAGTTAGGGATGGTGCTATCTACAGAGTTAGGGATGGTGTTACCTACAGAGTTAGGGATGGTGTTATCTACAGAGTTAGGATGGTGCTATCTACAGAGTTAGGGATGGTGCTATCTACAGAGTTAGGGATGGTGTTATCTACAGAGTTAAGGATGGTGTTATCTACAGAGTTAGGGATGGTGTTATCTGCAGAGGTAGGGATGGTGCTATCTACTGAGTTAGGGATGGTGCTATCTACTGAGTTAGGGATGGTGCTATCTACAGAGTTAGGGATGGTGCTATCTGTAGAGTTAGGGATGGTGCTATCTACAGAGTAAGGGATGGTGCTATCTACAGAGTTAGGGATGGTGCTATCTACAGAGTTAGCACCATCCCTATCTGTAGAGTTAAGGATGGTGCTATCTGCAGAGTTAGGGATGGTGCTATCTACAGAGTTAGGGATGGTGTTATCTACAGAGTTAGGGATGGTGTTATCTACAGAGTTAAGGATGGTGTTATCTACAGAGTTAAGGATGGTGTTATCTACAGAGTTAGGATGGTGTTATCTACAGAGTTAGGGATGGTGTTATCTACAGAGTTAGGGATGGTGCTATCTGCAGAGGTAGGGATGGTGCTATCTACAGAGTTAGGGATGGTGTTATCTGCAGAGGTAGGGATGGTGCTATCTGCAGAGGTAGGGATGGTGCTATCTGCAGAGGTAGGGATGGTGTTATCTGCAGAGGTAGGGATGGTGCTATCTACAGAGTTAGGGATGGTGTTATCTGCAGAGGTAGGGATGGTGCTATCTGCAGAGGTAGGGATGGTGTTATCTGCAGAGGTAGGGATGGTGCTATCTACTGAGTTAGGGATGGTGCTATCTACTGAGTTAAGGTTGGTGCTATCTGCAGAGTTAAGGTTGGTGCTATCTGCAGAGTTAGGGATGGTGTTATCTACAGAGTTAGGATGGTGCTATCTACAGAGTTAGGGATGGTGCTATCTACTGAGTTAGGGATGGTGCTATCTACTGAGTTAGGGATTGTGCTATCTACTGAGTTAGGGATGGTGCTATCTGTAGAGTTAGGGATGGTGCTATCTGCAGAGTTAGGGATGGTGTTATCTACATAGTTAAGGGTGGTGCTATCTACAGAGTTAAGGATGGTGTTATCTACAGAGTCAGCGATAGTGCTATCTGTAGAGTTAGGGATGGTGTTATCTACATAGTTAAGGGTGGTGCTATCTACAGAGTTAAGGATGGTGCTATCTACAGAGTTAGGGATGGTGCTATCTGCAGAGTTAAGGATGGTGTTATCTACAGAGTTAGGGATGGTGCTATCTACAGAGTTAGGGCTGTTGTTATCTACAGAGTTAGGGATGGTGTTATCTACAGAGTTAGGGATGGTGTTATCTACAGAGTTAGGCTTGATGGGGTGTGTGTAGTGGATATTTTTATAACACATGTCGACAAGGCAAGGGCTACACGTACATGTTTATAAGGGCAGACACACACACACTATGGGATATGGTCAAAGGTAGTGCACTAAATTCAGAATAGGGTGCCATTTGGAATGCAGATCTAAGTGTCTGCCAACCTTTCTTTTTCTCTGAGTGGCAATCTATTAGAGGCACTGTAAATCATGCACTCTCATAATTATCCTATTTGCCCATTCAAAAGCTGTCATCAGTTTTTTTGTCTGTTAATTGCTCTGATGCTCAGCTGTCTTTGAAGTTTGGGTGATGTTGTAACCTCTCTGAGTCTGCTGGAGGATTTAAAAGACATGACCCTATCCTCTCATCTCTGTCTCAGTGTCTGTATAATTGCCCTAACCATTTTCCAGAGCCATATATAGAGAGAAAGTTTGGTGATTGTGGTTTATGTTTGAACATTATAAATATATTCTTCTTTGTATCATTTTACAGAGCTATGATGAACCCTATTTTCCTCTCTCTGTGTCCCTATACAAATCTGATCCTCTCCTCTCCCCTCTCTCTGTCTCCTCTCTCTCTCTCTCTGTCTCCCCTCTCTCTGTGTCCCTATACAAATCTGATCGTCTCCTCTCCCCTCTCTCTGTCTCCTCTCTCTCTCTCTCTGTCTCCCCTCTCTCTGTGTCCCTATACAAATCTGATCCTCTCCTCTCCCCTCTCTCTGTCTCCTCTCTCTCTCTCTCTGTCTCCCCTCTCTCTGTGTCCCTATACAAATCTGATCGTCTCCTCTCCCCTCTCTCTGTCTCCTCTCTCTCTCTCTCTCCTCCCTATCCCACTACAGACCTATGATAAACCCCTGCTCTGTGTGCCCATGTACTGACCCTCTCCTCTCCCTCTACAGAGTTATGATAAGTGCTTCCTGGGTTCGTCGGAGACAGCTGATGCTAACAGGGTATTCTGTGGTCAGCTGGGGGCCATCTATGTGTTCTCTGAGGCTCTCAACCCAGCTCAGATATTTGCCATTCATCAGCTGGGAGCGGGCTATAAGGTATGTACTGGGCTGACTGAATTAGGTTACTGATAGGTTAGCTTAGGAAAGGAATAACTTTAACGGTACATGCACAAAGCCTGCTACACATATCAATCTGTGAAATCAATGCTGCTTGCCACAGTTTCCTGTTCCCTGCTACCTGGTGTCTCCATCCAAAGTGCTTTGTTTGTATGTGTCATGTGTCCTAACACTGTATAGGCTGAATGCACAGTGTTCTGTTCTCTGGCTGCCTCTGAAACTATGGTTTGGACTGTTGAACAGACCCAGACATACTTGAACGCTGTGCCTGTCGTTGATCCAGTGTAGTTTGGGACCATAACTAGTCATAGCCTGTCTCATTCAGTCTGTCAGGAGACACCGACAGACAGGGCAGTCTAACAGGGTATAGGAGACACCGACAGACAGGGCAGTCTAACAGGGTATAGGAGACACCGACAGACAGGGCAGTCTACCAGGGTATAGGAGACACCGACAGACAGGGCAGTCTAACAGGGTATAGGAGACACCGACAGACAGGGCAGTCTAACAGGGTATAGGAGACACCGACAGACAGGGCAGTCTAATAGGGTATAGGAGACACCGACAGACAGGGCAGTCTAACAGGGTATAGATGACACGCACTTCTGTTGTTGCTAGGTTTTATTAGTATGTCCTGTCTGCATGTAATAGTGGAGTTGCCAGAGAGAAGCTGGCTGTAGAGGCCTGCAGACTGAGCCTACTCTACCAGGCCCCAGGAGGTTGTTAACTAGCGGATTTGGGATCATAATAGCCCCAGTGTGTGTCTGGTCTACTGAGCCTGGTACAGTGTATTCTCTGCTTGTTTTCTCAGCTATCTACATCTCTTCATGACAGAGAAGCTCCACTATTTCAGTTCAGTGTAGGTCTCGTCTATTTTAGTGTAGGTCTCATCTATTTCAGTCTAGGTCTCATCTATTTCAGTGTAGGTCTCATCTCTACCCATCTGAATCATCATGTCTGTAGCTAAAAGAGTGATGTGTCTCGCCTTTCATCACTCCTCTATGTCTGTGGCCATTCATTCATTATTCACTCCTCCGTTGAGAGGACCTTCCTGATTTACTGATTAATAACATACCAATTGATGATGCATTGATTGATTAATTGAGCTCCTCTCTCACCTGCCATCCTTAATGGATTGGTTACATTAAGACTGAGTGACTCTGTTATCGATCAGCAACATGTATTAATATATAAATATGACATTACTGCTACTGCTGCTGAGGTATGGATGGCACCTCTAGTTTAGTAGAAGAATGAGCTGTCATGATACAATACCTTATCACATCTCTCTTCTCTCTTCTCCCACTCTCTGTCTGTCCTTATCTCTCTCTCTGCCTTTCTCCCATCGCCCTTTCTCTTCTCCTTCTCTCTGTCTGTCTCTCTATTCCTCCCCTCTCTGTAGAGTACGTTTAAGTTTAAGTCGGAGAGTGACATCCACCTGGCAGAGCACCATAAGCAGGTCCTGTATGATGGGAAGCTGGCCAGCTCCATCTCCTTCACCTACAACGCCAAGGCTACAGACGCCCAGCTCTGCCTGGAGTCATCGCCCAAGGAGAACGCCTCCATCTTCGTCCACTCACCCCACGCCCTTATGCTACAGGTTAGTTTCACTACATGCCCTTATCCAGGTACAGATGCTGTCAAATATATTGGCACCCTTGCACTTTACAATTTAGTGCAATGGAGCACAATTATCTGTTTTCTCTTTTTAAAACAGGTATAATTTTTACCTAGTTTTTTCAATTTCAACAAATTTTTACAAGAAATAGTGAATCGTGCAAGGGTGCCAATATATTTGACCGGTAACTGTAACTCTCACCCCATGTCGTTATAAAACAGGTTAGTCTCACCCTATGTCCTTATAAAACAGGTTAGTCTCACCCCATGTCCTTCTAAAACAGGTTAGTCTCACCCCATGTCCTTATAAAACAGGTTAGTCTCACCTCATGTCCTTATAAAACAGGTTAGTCTCACCTCATGTCCTTATAAAACAGGTTAGTCTCACCCCATGTCCTTATGAAACAGGTTAGTCTCACCCCATGTCCTTATAAAACAGGTTAGTCTCACCCCCTGTCCTTATAAAACAGGTTAGTCTCACCCCATGTGCTTATAAAACAGGTTACTCTCACCCATGTCCTTATAAAACAGGTTAGTCTCACCCCATGTGCTTATAAAACAGGTTACTCTCACCCCATGTCCTTATAAAACAGGTTAGTCTCACCCCATGTCCTTATAAAACAGGTTAGTCTCACCTCATGTCCTTATAAAACAGGTTAGTCTCACCCCATGTCCTTATAAAACAGGTTAGTCTCACCCCATGTGCTTATAAAACAGGTTACTCTCACCCCATGTCCTTATAAAACAGGTTAGTCTCACCCCATGTCCTTTATAAAACAGGTTAGTCTCCCCCCATGTCCTTATAAAACAGGTTAGTCTCACCCCATGTCCTTATAAAACAGGTTAGTCTCCCCCCATGTCCTTTATAAAACAGGTTAGTCTCACCTCATGTCCTTATAAAACAGGTTAGTCTCACCCCATGTCCTTATAAAACAGGTTAGTCTCACCCCATGTGCTTATAAAACAGGTTACTCTCACCCCATGTCCTTATAAAACAGGTTAGTCTCACCCCATGTCCTTATAAAACAGGTTAGTCTCACCTCATGTCCTTATAAAACAGGTTAGTCTCACCCCATGTCCTTATAAAACAGGTTAGTCTCACCCCATGTGCTTATAAAACAGGTTACTCTCACCCCATGTCCTTATAAAACAGGTTAGTCTCACCCCATGTCCTTTATAAAACAGGTTATTCTCCCCCCATGTCCTTATAGAACAGGTTAGTCTCACCCCATGTCCTTATAAAACAGGTTAGTCTCCCCCCATGTCCTTATAAAATAGGTTAGTCTCACCTCATGTCCTTATAAAACAGGTTAGTCTCACCCCATGTCCTTATGAAACAGGTTAGTCTCACCCCATGTCCTTATAAAACAGGTTAGTCTCACCTCATGCCCTTATAAAACAGGTTAGTCTCACCCCATGTCCTTATGAAACAGGTTAGTCTCACCTCATGTCCTTATAAAACAGGTTAGTCTCCCCCATGTCCTTATAAAACAGGTTAGTCTCCCCCATGTCCTTATAAAACAGGTTAGTCTCACCCCATGTCCTTATAAAACAGGTTAGTCTCACCCCATGTCCTTATAAAACAGGTTAGTCTCACCCCATGTCCTTATATAACAGGTTAGTCTCCCCCATGTCCTTATAAAACAGGTTAGTCTCACCCCATGTCCTTATAAAACAGGTTAGTCTCACCCCATGTCCTTATAAAACAGGTTAGTCTCACCCCATGTCCTTATATAACAGGTTAGTCTCCCCCATGTCCTTATGAAGCAGGTTAGTCTCACCTCATGTCCTTATAAAACAGGTTAGTCTCCCCCATGTCCTTATAAAACAGGTTAGTCTCACACCATGTCCTTTTAATATGTGTTTAATTAAGTTACAGTAAACTAACACTGTATTGTTCCCTGGTAGGATGTGAAGGCCATAGTGACCCACTCCATCCACAGTGCCATCCACTCAATAGGAGGGATCCAGGTGCTGTTCCCTCTCTTCTCCCAGCTGGACTACCATCAACCCAACGACCAGCACAACTACCAGCACCATGAGACCCAGCTGGAGACTACCGTCTGGTGAGTACATGGAGTTTCTGACATCTTCAAGTAAGTGTCTGAGTTCTACTATGATAATGTTGAGAATCAACTTTCTAATTTACCCCTTCCTGCTGATCCTTGTCCTGAAGGTCCAGCGTTGTCCTTATCAGAGCGCTCCACTGAGCCCTGTTCCAATCAGAGCTCAGCCATAATCCTGAATTAGCTCAGTGACAGAGACCACACTGGGGAGAAACACACATACAGCAGCTCTGAGTCAGGCTCTGCTCTGCCTCTGGCCCTCTATCTGGTGCAGCCAGGGCTAAGCCTACTGGGTAGTGTAGTCCCAGCCCTGCCCTGGGTTAAGCCTGATGGGTAGTGTTCCAGCCCAGCCAAGCCAGCTAGTGAACTCTGAGTGACTGCCTATTCTAGTGAGTCTACCACTAAACTAACTGATGACTTAACCTTAACGCAGGGATGCAAAGTTAGGACCCAAACATATGATATGTGATGTGTGATTAACTCTACAATTAACTCTGTAAATTTAAGATTTCCAGATTGTCCTACTAAATTGTGAACGTAAATTAAATCAAACAGTTACTCTATAAATGAGGAATGCATTTACTCAAATCAACTAACAGATGTATTAGTCACGAATGAATTAACACTCAATTACAGTATACATGAAATACATTATACAGAATAAAAAAGGGTAAATGTGTTACAGAAATAACACTTATATGGGTCTTTTAGAATGACCTCTAAGAGAAAAAGTCTAATGTGTGTCTGTACACACATTGAGCTTGCAAACAAGGCCTTGATGAACCAAAAGAGACTCCGATCTTTTATCCTTGGTAAAACATAAAGTCACCTGAATTAACATTCCTTTGCATTTTTCTGGGGGAAAACAAAAGGAAGGACATCACAACCGGATTCTAATCTAATTATCAAACTCGTAAATGTTTGTGTAACGACAGGGCACCAGGAAGCTGCCCTGTAACCGAAGGGTTGCTGGGTCGAATCCAAGAGCTGACAAGGTAAAAATCTGTCGTTCTGCCCCTGAGCAAGGCAGTTAACCTACCTTTCCCTGGGCGCTGAAGACGTGGATGTCGATTAAAGCAGCACCCCACACCTCTCTGATTCAGATGGGTTGGGTTAAATGTGAAAACAGTTTTCAGTTGAAGGCGTTCAGTTGTAAAACTGACTAGGTATCCCCCTCCCTTTTCCCTTTTATCTGATCAGCGATCAGTCAATCATACAATTCTGACCAGTCTTTCTGAAAAGACATCAATCAGAATATGTACAATACAACAAGACATATCAAACTTTTCAACTCTTTGAACTCTCCAAACATGATAATAATACAAGGTCAGGTCCAATTTGAATCGCTTTCAACCTTGAGGGCGGAGGGAACCAAATGGCTTCTCCTGTACTTCATGGGAATGAATGTTCTGCCCAGGGTTGAAGGCACGAGCAAGGATGTACCTCACTCTTTGAAATGGTAAAACATGGTTATTTCTCTAGATTGAATAAACTACAAAACAAAATACAAACCCTCCAAACCAAAAAGTCATGTGGTGTTGATGGTATCCTGAAGGAAATTATAAGATATACAGACCACAAATTCCAATTGGCTATACTTAAACTCTTTAACATCATCCTCATCTCTGGCATCTTCCCCAATATTTGGAACCAAGGACTGATCACCCCAATCCATTAAAGTGGATACAATTTTGACCCCAATAACTACTGGGGGATATGCGTCAACAGCAACCTTGAGAAAATCTTCTGCATTATCATTAACAGCAGACTCGTACATTTCCTCAGTGAAAACAATGCACTGAGCAAATGTCAAATTAGCTTTTTACCAAATTACCATATGACAGATCACGTATTCACCCTGCACACCCTAATAGACTAACAAACAAACCAAAACAAAGGCAATTTCAAAAAAGCTTTTGACCCCCAATGAGGGTCTGCTATACAAATTGATGGAAAGCGGTGTTGGAGGTAAAACATACAACATTCTAAAATCCATGTACACAAACAACAAGAGTGCAGTTAAAATTGGCAAAAAACTGACACATTTCTTTCCACAGGGCTGTGGGGTGAGACAGGGATGCAGCTTGAGCAACACCCTCTTCAACATATACAGTGCATTTGGAAAGTATTCAGACCCCTTCACTTTTTCCACAGGTTTATTCTAAAATGGATTCAATAAAAATAATTCCAGATCAATCTACACACAATACCCCATAATGACAAAGTGAAAGCAAGTTTTTAGAAATGTTTGCAAATGTAGCTCGAAGGAATTGTCCGTAGAACTCTGAGACAGGATTGTGTCAAGGTACAGATCTTGGGAAGGGTACCACATTTTTTTGGCAGCATTGAAGGTCCCCAAGAACACAGTAGCCTCCATCATTGTTAAATGGAATAAGTGTGGAACCACCAAGACTCTTCCTAGATCTGGCCACCCGGCCAAACTGAGCAATCGGGGGAGAAGGGCCTTGGTCAGGGAGGTGACCAAGAACCCAGTAGTCACTCTGACCGAGTTGTTCTGTGGAGATGGGAGAACTTTCCAGAATGACAACCATCTCTGCATCACTCTACCAATCAGGCCTTTCTAGGAGAGTGGCCAGACGAAAGCCACTCCTCAGTAAAAGGCACATGACAGCCCACTTGGAGTTTGCCAAAAGGCGCCTAAAGCACTCTCAGACCATGAGAAACAAGATTCTCTGGTCAAAATGTGTTTTCCCGCCTTAATTGACATCCACGTCTTCGGCACCCAGGGAACAGTGGGTTAACTGCCTTGCTTAGGGGCAGAACGACATATTTTTACCTTGTCAGCTCAGGGATTCGATCCAGCAACATTCCATTTACAGGCCCAACACTCTAACCACTAGGCTACCTGCCGCCCCAAGAGAAGACAGTATGGGCACACTACCCACAAAATGAGGTGGTAGCTGAGCTTCACTTCCTAACCTCCTGCCAAATGTATGACCATATTAGAGACGCATACAGTATTTCCATCAGATTACACAGACCCACAAAGAATTCGAAAACATGTCCAATTTTGATAAATTCACATCTGTTGGGTGAAATACCACAGTGTGCCATAACAGCAACACGATTTGTGACCTGTTGCCACAAGAAAAGGGCAACCAATGAAGAACAAACACCATTGTAAATACAACCCATATTTATGTTTTTTATTTCCCCTTTTTGTACTTTAACCATTTGCACATTGTTACAACACTGTTTAAAGACATAATATGACATTTGAAATGTCTCTATTCCTTTGAAACTTTTGTGAGTGTTTACTGTTAATTTTGTATTGTTTATTTCACTTTTGTTTATTATCTATTTCACTTGCTTTGGCAATGTAAACGTATGTTTCCCATGCCAATAAAGCCTGTTGAATTGAATTAATGCCATTAATCGTGATTGACAACACGGTGGGCTGTCGCCAGCCAGTTGCATACGTAGTCTGTGTCCAGAGTCTAAGAAGGTCATCATCTCTCCCCACTACACTGGCTCTTGTCCTGCAGAGCTGTGTGCTCATCACTGTGTCCTTGTGATGTGTCTGGGCCTGGAGAGAGTCCCTCTGGAGGATGGGAGGAAAGTGGATTAGCGAGTGTCAGAGAGAGCCTCTGTTATACTGCCAAGACACAGTCACTCTGCCAGGACAGGCTTTAACTGAGGGACCCACTACGAAGACGGTAACTGACCCCAATGCAGCAGTAAACAGCCCCTCCACTTCTTCTCAGAGGACACCATGTCTTTGGCATTAGAGACTGATAAAAGGACTAGGATGGGCTGGGGCTACAATATGAGGTTTGGAGCAGGAGCTAGGAGATTAGGCTGGGGCTAGGAAATTAGGCTGGGGCTAGGAGATTAGGCTGGGCTAGGAGATTAGGCTGGGCTAGGAGAGAAGGCTGGGGCTAGGAGATTAGGCTGGGGCTAGGAGAGAAGGCTGAAACTAGGAGATGAGGCTGGAGCTAGGAGAGAAGGCTGGAGCTAGGAGAGAAGGCTGGAACTAGGGGATGAGGCAGGGGCTAGGAGAGCATGCTGGGCTAGGAGATTAGGCTGGGCTAGGAGATTAGGCTGGGCTAGGAGATGAGGCTGGGGCTAGGAGAGAAGGCTGGGCAAGGAGATTAGGCTGGGCTAGGAGATGAGGCCGTGGCTAGGAGAGAAGGCTGGGCTAGGAGATTAGGCTGGGCTAGGAGAGAAGGCTGGGGATAGGAGATTAGGCTGGGGCTAGGAGAGAAGGCTGGGCTAGGAGATTAGGCTGGGCTAGGAGATTAGGCTGGGCTAGGAGAGAAGGCTGGGGCTAGGAGATTAGGCTGGGCTAGGAGATTAGGCTGGGCTAGGAGAGAAGGCTGGGGCTAGGAGATTAGGCTGGGCTAGGAGATGAGGCTGGGGCTAGGAGAGAAGACTGGGGCTAGGAGATGAGGCTGGGGCTAGGAGATGAGGCTGGGGCTGGGGCTAGGAGAGAAGGCTGGGGCTAGGAGATGAGGCTGGGCGCTGGGGATAGGAGAGAAGGCTGGGGCTAGGAGATGAGGCTAGGCGCTGGGACTAGGAGATGAGTCTGGGGCTAGGACATGAGGCAGGGAGCTGGGGCAAGGAGAGAAGGCTGGGGCCAGATGAGTCTGGGCCTAGGAGATGAGTCTGGGCCTAGGAGATGAGTCTGTGGCTAGGAGATGAGGCTGGGAGCTGGGGGGTTAGGATATACAGTCTCTAGCTGATTGCTGACTTCCTCAGAAGATGACCTTGAATTAGCCTATCCTCTGTCTGTCTCTCTCCAATTCTGCTGCTGCCTTATATAATTTTCCCTCTCGACTACCTGACTGGTAGGATAATCAGAGGAACAAGGTTTGCCTAGAGATGGTAAAGGAGAATCTACACTACTGAGACACAGACAGCCCCAGGACCACCATACTGTATGATATAATGATGGTATTGCACAGTAGAGGAGCAATTTATCTACATTTTGACACATTTGTTTTTTTATTTGCGTACTCCTGCACACCTCCTGATGTGTGTCCATATCCTTATAAACCTGTGTGTATGTGTGTTGCAGTGCCACCCTCCTGGTGTTCCTGGTTGACCTGTTGAAGAGCTCAGTGGCGATGCAGGAACAGATGCTGGGAGGGAAAGGATTCCTTGTAATCGGGTTTCTGCTGGAGAAGGTAGAAACTCTAACCTAAACCATAAAGCACACTGGAGATAAGGCATGGACTCTTTGTCATCTTCCATAGTTTTGAATGCTGCTTTGCTTTGATGTTGTGTCTATATGGGTTTTTAATGATCCAATCAATCAATCAATCAATCAAAATCAATCAATTAAATAAATACTTCATACCTTGTACCTCAAATGGCACGCTATTCCCCATATAGTGCACTACAGTTGACCAAATCTACAGGGTTTGGTTTGGCCTAATTGTCACGATTGTCGTTTAAATAAGTGGACCAAGGCGCAGCGTGAGTAGAGTTCCACATATTTATTACAGTGAAACTTAAAACAATAAAGAACTAATGAACGTGCAGTACGTAGCGCACATAGGCACTAAACAAAACAATATCCCACAACGCAGATGGGAAAAGGGACACACTAAGTATGATCCCCAAAACGATATTCAGCTGTCTCCAATTGGTAACCATACTCACACACCAACATAGAACTATAATAACTAGAAAAAAAAAACTAGTCACGCTATTACACCATAGAAAACCCAGAGGGCTCTCTATGGTCAGGGCGTGACAGTACCCCCCACAAAGGTGCGGACTCCGACCGCAAAAAACCTGAACCTAGATGGGGTGGGCAACTAGCGTCGGTGGCAACTAGCGTCGGTGGCAGCTCCGGTGCGGGACGTAGCACCGCTCAGACCGCAGATCCGGCCATGAAGTCGGGCTGAATGCCGTGCCCGGACCGGGCAACAGCTCAGAGGAAGACTCCGGCCATGGAGCGGGACTGGACGCCGTGCCTGGACTGAGAACCGGTGCAGAGGAAGACTCCGGCCATGGAGCAGGACTGGATGCCGTGCTTGGACCGGGCACCAGTGCAGAGGAAGACTCCGGCCATGGAGCGGGACTGGACGCCGTGCCTGGACTGAGCACCGGTGCAGAGGAAGGCTCCGGCCATGGAGCGGGACTGGACACTGTGCCTGGACTGTGCACCGGTGCAGGAAGCTCCGGGCCGTGAACTGTCGCTGGAAGCTCTGGGCTGTAGACCATCGCTGGAGACTCAGGGCTGGTGACACGCTCTTCAGGGTTAGTGCGGGGAGCTGGCACAGGACGTACCGGGCTGGGGAGGCGCACTGGAGGCCTGGTGCGTGTAGCCGGCACAGGTTTCACCGGACTGATGACATGCTCTTCAGGGCGAGTGCGCTGCAGAATACACCTAACCAACATCTCTCTGCGATCTCCCTCCTCCAATTGCTCCATCGACTCCCAGACGGTCTCTGGCTCTCTCCTCGGCTCAGCCGACCGCCCCTTGTGCCCCCTTCCCCAAAAATAATTTTGGGTTGCCCTTGGGCTGTTTGTGGCTGTGGACCCCGGCGTCATCGCTGTCCTCCTATACTCCTGGCGATTCCCGCCAAGGAATGGTCTCGCATCCACCCAGTATTTCCTCCCATGTCCAACTCTCCTTTACCTCCTGGGCACGCTGCTTGGTCCTGTAGTGGTGGGATATTCTGTCACGTTCGTCGTATACATAATGAGTGGACCAAGGCGCAGCGTGAGTAGAGTTCCACATATTTATTACAGTGAAACTTAAAACAATAAAGAATTAACGAACGTGCAGTACGTAGCGCACATATGCACTAAACAAAACAATATCCCACAACGCAGATGGGAAAAGGGACACACTAAGTATGATCCCCAAAACGATATTCAGCTGCCTCCAATTGGGAACCATACTCACACACCAACATAGAACTATAATAACTAGAAAACCTCCCTAGTCCCGCTCTGACCTATTACACCATTAGTGTCATGCCCTGACCCCGAGGGCTCTCTATGGTCAGGTATGACACTAATAGAGCTCTGGTCAAAAGGTAGTGCACTATATAGGGAGTAGAGTGCAATTTAAGTTTACCCGTTCTTACTTTCTATGGTGTGCCAGGCAACAGCTGATGACAGTTATTTATAGATTGATATCTTTCAACCAATGTCCCTTAATATTCTGTAGTTCAAAAGCCTCTTTACTCCTCACTCTCAGTCCAAGGATATCAGAAAAGGACCAGAATTAGATCCATGGTTCTGAAACAGACAGGGACACAACAGGGCATCAGCCAGTCAGATGGACTCTGTAATGCTGTTTGAAACATGGAGCCCAGTAGGCCTCGGACTGATAAGATCAAACCACAGATCAAAGAACAGAGCAGAGAGGCACAGAGGTGAGGAAGAGATTTGGAAGAAGAATCCACTTTGTGTTTTGAAGGGTATGTCGTCTCACTGCTTCCCCAGCCAGCTGCTGTCAGGCTGTGTCCAAAATGGCATCCTATTTCCAACATAGTGCACTTCTTTTGACCAGAACCCTATGGGGCCGTTTTGGATGCAGACAGACTGTCCTGTAGCATCCTGACATCTATCCATCAGAGTCCAGCAGAGCCCAGATCTCAGGGCCAGGAACAGGTGGCTGTAACAGGGGCCCGACGGGGGAAGCACTTTATCCCTCTCTCTCTCTCTCTCTGTCTCTCTCTCTTTCTCTCCTCTCCCTCCCGCTGCCAACTCTCACACACTCACACCATCCTACCATCTGGTTTAGATCTGTTTATACCACAGCTAGAATATTAGGAGAGACTACCTGTACCTGGTCAGGAGACATTTTGACAGACAACAATAATAACAGAAAGACTCCTGGATGCTCAGTCAAATGCTCTCAAACTTGGCTTGTTTGGTGAAATGTCTATACATCCCAGTTGATTACTTCAAAATGGTGAAACTCCTCGATGGCACTGCCCATGCTAAAACAGGCAAGTGAACCCTCTATTCAACTCTATGGTTGGCTTATTATTATTGATTGATTGATTGGTTGACTAGGTTGATTGATTGATTGAATATCCAGTGGTCTGACCATTCCCTGTGCCCTCAGTCCTCCAGGGTCCACATCACTCGTGCGGTCCTGGAGCAGTTCCTGTCCTTCGCTAAGTACCTGGATGGGTTAACCCATGGAGCGCCACTCCTCAAACAGCTCTGTGACCACATCCTGTTCAACGCAGCCATCTGGATACACACCCCCGCCAAGGTAAGCCCTGCCCGACACCCCCACCATGGTAAGCTCCATCCCCACACCACCACCCAATCTGGTTCCACTGGGTCCAGGTAGCTCCATGGTAACCCACCTGAGTTCTGACTCACTGAAGACTGTTTAGAGCGTTACTCACTTCTACCATGATCCATTATGTAACACAACAGGGTCCTGATATTAGTGGATATTTTCTCCTCTGTATTGAAGGCTGCACCACTGACTCAGGTTTACTGCCAGCTGTCACAATCAGCTCCTCAACCCTGAGAAGTATTGAAAGTCAAAGAGGGAAAACACATAATAACCCATGAAGAAGTGGATGAGGCGGATCAGAGGAGCTGGGTTGTGTGGAGAATCCATTCTCCTCACTGACACCGCCCCTGGTGGCTCTTATGAATAAACACACAACAGCTGAGGGGAAAAATGTCTCAGGAGTTGTGGTTGAGAGAGTCTCTGGAGGACATCCTCTGACCCCCACACACACTCCTCTCACATTGAGCAGAGAGAGAGCGAGAGAGATTGTTGTTACTGTGTTCCCGTGGACAATATTGATTATTATTATTTTAATTATGTTAATATTGTAAATCTCCAAAGTAAACTTTGGCAATATGTTCAATGTTACGTCATGCCGATGAGAGAGAGAGAGAGGGAGAGAGAACTGGCTTGGAGCACTTTTAGATATCTCCTCTCTGTTAGATGGAGTAAATGCTGTAGAGGGACTGTGTAGGATTATAGTCCAGTCTATTGCTAATTACAGAGGCTGTATTAATGAGCCTGAACAGAGCACAGCGGAGAGACGGAGAGAGAGGAGAGGGGGGTGATGAGAGGAGGCTATTATAGTGGGTTCTAATGAGTGTGATGTATGGTGAGCCACAGCAGCCTGTCTCGCTCTCTGTTCTACACCTGCATGGAGGGTGATGGACTCAGCTCAGCTTGAACCTCTTTAATTCCGTTCACAGCCTTAATGTAATACTTTGAGCAGCCTGGAGTGGGTTATAAATGGTTATACCTGATAGCGATATTAATGTAGAATCACTGGGTATAGGTTCATGGTTTGTTTGTTTGTGTGTGTGTGCGCGCATTCATGCGTGTGTGTACTCGCATTCATGCGTGTTTGTACTCTCCCCTCAGGTCCAGCTCTCTCTGTACACATACCTGTCTGCAGAGTTTATCGGCACAGCAACCATCTACAACACCATCCGTCGTATTGGGACTGTGCTGCAGCTGATGCACAGTCTGAAGTACTACTACTGGACCTGTAACCCTGAGGCCAGCAGTGGCATTACACCTAAAGGACTGGGTAAACACACACACACCACTCACACACCACTCACACACCACTCACACACCACTCACACACCACAGGTCCAGAGATGACAGGCATCTCCTCTCTGTGTAGTAACAGCCTGCCATGAGGCGGCTGTCTGCTGTGTTGGAAGTCAAAGTCACCCTGAACTGTCATGTCTTCTTCCTCTCTCAGCTTTTTCTCTCTGAAACTATTTAGAAGGCTCCGAGGGCCAGGTTCTGATACAGACCTACAGTATATGGTTGGAAGCAGTACTGTATGTATCCTACAGGTCAGGTTAGAACAGTTCTGATGAACCTGGTCTTTGTCTCAAATGGCATCCTATAGGGCTCCAGGCAAAAGAAGTGCACAATGTAAGGATTAGGGTGCCATTTGGAGAGAAGTGCAGTTTATTCCACAGAGGAAGTAGATGTGTATTAACTGTGTAATGAATAGTTGATGCAGCAGCTTAGCCTCTATTGACAGAGTTCACATGGTTAATGATTGCTCATGAAGCCCAGAAAACAGCAAGCAGCATGAACATTAATCAGCAGTAGGCTGGAGAATGTTGCCAGAGCTACAGACTAGTCCTATATGAAATATTGAGGAGAGCTACAGTACAGATCTATGTGAAGTAGGATACTGAGTGTGTTTGTTTGTTGAAGGGAGAGTTTTATATAGAGACAGCTCTGGAACGTTCTGCTACGTTTCTATTCTGATCTGGGGAAGGGTTTGGACATTCTGGGCAGTTTTTACTGATGTTGATGAATAATAGATATTGTGTTTGCTTGTTTTGGTTGTTCTTACTAATGTCATGGCCTGTTTTGCTTTAGTATGTGTTGCAAAAACAGTGAAACAAACAGTACTAGTGTATAAGATATTTGTTGAAGTTCGTAGCCATGTTCTGTTTGTTGAGGTTAGTAGCCATGTTCTGTTTGTTGAGGTTAGTAGCCATGTTCTGTTTGTTGAGGTTAGTAGCCATGTTCTGTTTGTTGAGGTTAGTAGCCATGTTCTGTTTGTTGAGGTTCGTAGCCATGTTCTGTTTGTTGAGGTTCGTAGCCATGTTCTGTTTAAGGTTCGTAGCCAAGTTCTCTTTGTTGAAGTTAGTAGCCATGTTCTGTTTCTTGAGGTTAGTAGCCATGTTCTGTTTGTTGAGGTTAGTAGCCATGTTCTGTTTGTTGAGGTTCGTAGCCATGTTCTGTTTGTTGAGGTTAGTAGCCATGTTCTGTTTGTTGAGGTTCGTAGCCATGTTCTGTTTGTTGAGGTTCGTAGCCATGTTCTGTTTAAGGTTCGTAGCCATGTTCTGTTTGTTGAAGTTAGTAGCCATGTTCTGTTTCTTGAGGTTAGTAGCCATGTTCTGTTTGTTGAGGTTCGTAGCCATGTTCTGTTTGTTGAGGTTAGTAGCCATGTTCTGTTTGTTGAGGTTAGTAGCCATGTTCTGTTTGTTGAGGTTCGTAGCCATGTTCTGTTTGTTGAGGTTAGTAGCCATGTTCTGTTTGTTGAGGTTAGTAGCCATGTTCTGTTTGTTGAGGTTCGTAGCCATGTTCTGTTTGTTGAGGTTAGTAGCCATGTTCTGTTTGTTGAAGTTCGTAGCCATGTTCTGTTTAAGGTTCGTAGCCATGTTCTGTTTGTTGAAGTTAGTAGCCATGTTCTGTTTGTTGAGGTTAGTAGCCATGTTCTGTTTGTTGAGGTTAGTAGCCATGTTCTGTTTGTTGAGGTTAGTAGCAATGTTCTGTTTGTTGAGGTTAGTAGCCATGTTCTGTTTGTTGAAGTTCGTAGCCATGTTCTGTTTGCTGAGGTTCGTAGAACCTGGAGGTTACGTTATGATCCTTCTATTTCCATTAGATCTGTTTTTCCTTTCTCTCAGAGCATTGTGGTGTTGCCTGTAGATAGGGAGAGGGAATGGGAGGAAGATTTAGAGAGATAAAGGGAGATAGGGAGAGAGCTAGTAGATAATCAAGTGTTCAATTATAAGAACAAAGAGATGGTGGTTGGAACGGAGCTGCTGTTGCAGGTACACTCTGGCTACATCCTAAATGGCACCCTATTCCCTATATAGTCCACTACTTTTGACCAGGGCCCTTAGGTAAAAAGTAATGGACTATGTATGGAATGGAATGTAGGTAATAAGGTGCCATTTGGGACACAGACACACTTTGTCTCTGGAAATGTTGCTGCTGGTTTCTCTGGGAGTCTGTAAATAGAGAGCCATCAAATTAAACCAATGCATCAACCTCTCACACACAGCCACTGCAGTGCAGGCTCAATTTCTCTCAATCCCTAACATGCGCTCGCACACACACAATCTCTCTCTCTCTCGCCCTTGCACTCTCTCTCTCGTTCTCGCTCTCGTGCTCTGTCTCTCTCTGAATTATTATGTTAGACACACAGTCTGTTGGTCCTGCTCCTCTTATGTAGTCACATCCTCTGAAGTCACATTTCTAATTTCAGGTCACACTCCCAGCGTCTGGAACTGATCCATTTGGATAAGAGCCGTAACAATATTTTCTACATTCCAAGTGGCACCCTATTCCCTACGTAGTGCACTACTTTGACCAGAGCCCTATAGGGCACTATAAGGATTAGGGTGCCATTTTGGACACAGAATATTGTCTCATCTTGCACATGGCTGAGAACCTGTGTATCCTCCCAGTGAAAACATAGCGTATTGATCAACCCTGTGAAATATTATCCAAAGCTATTACTGCCTGCTTTATCTGAACCAAGCCAAGGGTGAAAGTAAAATTGGTTCAATTTCCTAAGTCTCTATAATAGGATGTGTGTAGGAAGCACACGGTCATGATTGCTATGGGATTAATTACCAGTCGAGTCACACTGACTCACTGTAGCGAGGAGGAGAAAAAGGATTTCTGCATTAATAACACAAACATAAATCATGTATCAATAAAGTGAACCGTATACTCCTCCTGCCCAATACGCCCGGGGCAGGTTGACTGAACCAACCAATGAGAGCCTGAGGATCAACAGTCCATGAATGTAATAGGTTGTGATTAAGTTGGATGCAGCATGTGGATGCAGCATGTGGATGCAGCTGTGTTGTTAAGGATGCTGTTATCTACGACTTGTTCTGTCCCTGTACTGTGTTCTCAGATGCCTTTCTACTAATCAGTCTGACAAGGAGCTGAGGGAGCCTGTGTTGAAGGGGTTCCATTGATTTCTGAGGGGAAACAGGACAGTCAGATGTTGTGTTACATTGTGTCTGACAGCAGAGGACTATCCTCACTCTGGGAGATACATTCTCATATGTCTTGTGTAAATGAAAGCTTGGTGTTATTGATCTCTCTGTGGCAGAAACCTGTCCACGTACACTATATGTAGAACAGTATGTTGACAACCTTTCAAATGAGTGGATTCGGCTATTTCGGCCACAACCGTTGCTGACAGATGTATAAAATGCAGCACACAGCCTTGCAATCCCGATAGACAAACATTGACAGTAGAATGGTCTTACTGAAGAGCTCAGTGACTTATAATATGGCACCGTCATAGGATGCAACCTTTCCAACAAGTCAGTTTGTCAAACCTCTGCCCTGCTAGAGCGGCCATGGTCAACTGTAAGTGCTGTTATTGTGAAGTGGAAACATGTAGGAGCATCAACGGCTCAGCCTCGAAGTGGTAGGCCACACAAGCTCACAGAACGGGACCGCAGAGTCCTGAGCATTGTGCTGGGCTGCAGCTGTAATCAATAACCAACCGTCTGTAACGTGTCATATCTCATATCTGGTCAGTCATCTGGGTTTGGCAGTGTTATGCATACAGCACCCTGTTGACTTGTACTGCGCTCTGTAAATTTCTGATAGCGATGGATCGTCTCCGAGATAGGAAGTCAACATCAGACGTGTGTGTATGTGTGTGTGCACGTTACTGATCCCAGTGATTCGGTCTGTGTTTGTCCTCAGATGGTCCAAGGCCCACCCAGCAGGAGATCATCTCTCTCAGGGCTTTCATGTTGCTGTTCCTTAAACAACTCATCCTCAAGGTACTGCACACACACACACACACACACATACATACACACACACACACACACACACACACACATGCACCTCCACACCAAAACAGTTTATCTCCACCAGAAAGGCATCATGGGTAATTGCTCTGGAACCATTATGGTCCAATCAGCATGCAGGTTCAGGTCCGTCCGTGTCGTGTTCAAATCAATTGCTTAGCTTCAACAACATGACAGCAGGCTCCATTTCTGCCACAACTACCACCCCCAGCAGCCTAGGCCTGCAGCCTGGGGCCACTACGGAAATAAGCCGAATTTAAACAAAAGAGAGAAAATGGCTACTAATAAAAAATATCTACAACCCTGAACAGCATCAGCTACATGCGTACACACACACACACACACACACACACACACACACACACACACACACACACACACACACACACACACACACACACACACACACAGCTCAAACAGCAATTAACTTCCAATCTGTTCCTGCAGAGAGTCTGGTTCCTCCTCAGAAGTGTCTAAACTTTACATCACTGTAAACAACAACAGGAGACTGGGGAACGAACACGGAACGTGCTGCAATATTATAGTAATTTCACAAACCAGGATTTGTCAACTGGTTCCAAAATTAGAATCATTATCCATCAACAGCATAGCTCATGCCTACGTTTATCTCCTGGATACTGGCATACAAACACTCTGGCGTTAGCTTTAGTATATAGCAGACCTGCCAGTGTTTACTAAGCAATCTAAGGCAGTTTCCCATCTGTTTCTGTTAATAGTAGGAACACATTGTTTCTTTGGTCAGTGTGAAAACGTGTGTGTCGTTTCTTAGGACCGAGGTGTGAAGGAAGATGAGCTGCAGAGTATCCTGAACTACCTGCTAACCATGCATGAGGTGAGTTTCAAGCCCCCATGGTTCTGTGCTGTTAAACATTTTTTTTTTTTTTACCAATATATAACTTGGCAAGTCAGTTAAGAACAGATTCTTCATTATAATGACGTCTTATCCTGGCCAAACCCTGAATACGCTGGGCCAATTGTGCAGCTCCTTCAGAATCACGGCCGGATGGGATTTAGCCTGGTTTCGAACCAGGGACTGCAGTGACAGCTCTTGCACTGAGATGCAGTGTCTTAGACCACTGCACCACTCAGGAGCAGTAGTTGTGTAGGGTTGTGAGGTCTGTCCATTGATGATGGTCTGTCCATCTACTGTATGGAGCTATAATCTCTCCAACTCTCTCCCTGTCTCCCTTTCTCTATCCCTCTCCATCTCTCACCCCCCTCTCTCTCCCTTTCTCTATCCCTCTCCATCTCTTACCCCCATCTCTCTCCCTTTCTCTATCCCTCTCCATCTCTCACCCCCATCTCTCTCCCTTTCTCTATCCCTCTCTCTTTCTTTCTTTTTCTAATTCTCTCTCTCTCTATCTATCTATCTATCTATCTATCTATCTATCTATCTATCTATCTATCTATCTATCTATCTATCTATCTATCTATAGGATGATAATATCCATGATGTTCTTCAGCTGGTAGTGGCTCTGATGTCAGAACACCCAGCCTCCATGATTCCAGCTTTCGACCAGAGGAACGGCATAAGGTACACACACACAGCCCTTGGGGAACAAAGCCCCCTTTCTGTTGATGCACAAAATGCATGTAATAACATCACATCTCTAACACTGGAGCCAGTGTTGTGAATCTACATGATACCTGTTGAATAATTCACATATTCTGTAAGAAGAAATCTACATAGAAATGATATGATATTAACATATTCATTTTTATTTCAGACACTGGTGATCAAACATACTGTATGCCCTGTGTATTCTATGAAATATACATGTATATCAGCTACTGACTCCTGCGGAGTTCTCAGAATCTTCACTGCAGGAAATGGAATGGCTCAGTTTTGATCAGGAAAATAATTTAGTTGTCACTCCGACACACAGACTCTCAACACAGACAGGGAGGTCTTTCCCTGCACACCCGACTAGTTCAGCCTGGTTTCATTGTCTGCGTCCCACCACTCCATTCCCTTTATAGTGCACTATGACCAGAGCCCATAGGGGACACAATCATTAACATGTCTACATGTGACTCATATGTCTCCTGTCCTGTTCCAGGGTGATGTACAAGCTGCTGGCCTCGAAGACTGAGAGCATCAGAGTCCAGTCCCTCAAAGTCCTAGGATACTTTCTCAAACACCTGGGACACAAGTGAGTTATTATCCCTCCCTCCCTCCCTCCCTCCCTCCATGAAAGACTGTCCCCAAGAGAGGTCTGGATCTATGAAAGACATTCGCTTCTCCCTTCTTTTCATTCTTCTGTTCACACCTCTTCTCTTCTTCTGTTCACCTCCTCTTCTCTTCTTCTGTTCACACCTCTTCTCTTCTTCTGTTCTCCTCTCTTCTCATTCTTCTGTTCACACCTCTTCTCTTCTTCTGTTCTCCTCTCTTCTCTTCTTCTGTTCACACCTCTTCTCTTCTTCTGTTCACCTCCTCTTCTCTTCTTCTGTTCACACCTCTTCTCTTCTTCTGTTCTCCTCTCTTCTCATTCTTCTGTTCACACCTCTTCTCTTCTTCTGTTCTCCTCTCTTCTCTTCTTCTGTTCACCTCCTCTTCTCTTCTTCTGTTCTCCTCTCTTCTCTTCTTCTGTTCACACCTCTTCTTCTGTTCTCCTCTCTTCTCTTCTTCTGTTCACACCTCTTCTCTTCTTCTGTTCACCTCCTCTTCTCTTCTTCTGTTCACACCTCTTCTCTTCTTCTGTTCACCTCCTCTTCTCTTCTTCTGTTCACACCTCTTCTCTTCTTCTGTTCTCCTCTCTTCTCTTCTTCTGTTCACACCTCTTCTTCTGTTCACACCTCTTCTCTTCTTCTGTTCTCTCCTCTTCTCTTCTTCTGTTCTCCCCTCTTCTCTTATTCTGTTCACCTCCTCTTCTCTTCTTCCGTTCTCCCTTCTTCTCTTATTCTGTTCACCTCCTCTTCTCTTCTTCTCTTCTCCCTTCTTCTCTTCTTCTGTTCACCACTCTTCTCTTCTTCTGTTCACCCCTCTTCTCTTCTTCTGTTCACACCTCTTCTCTTCTTCTGTTCACCCCTCTTCTCTTCTTCTGTTCTCCCCTCTTCTCTTCTTCTGTTCACCTCTCTTCTCTTCTTCTGTTCACCTCTTCTTCTCTTCTTCTGTTCACCTCTCTTCTCTTCTTCTGTTCACCTCCTCTTCTCTTCTTCTGTTCACACCTCTTCTCTTCTTCTGTTCACCTCCTCTTCTCTTCTTCTGTTCACACCTCTTCTCTTCTTCTGTTCACCTCCTCTTCTCTTCTTCTGTTCTCTCCTCTTCTCTTCTTATGTTCACCTCCTCTTCTCTTCTTCTGTTCTCTCCTCTTCTCTTCTTCTGTTCACCTCCTCTTCTCTTCTTCTGTTCACACCTCTTCTCTTCTTCTGTTCACCTCTCTTCTCTTCTTCTGTTCACCTCTCTTCTCTTCTTCTGTTCACCTCCTCTTCTCTTCTTCTGTTCACCCCTCTTCTCTTCTTCTGTTCACCCCTCTTCTCTTCTTCTGTTCACCCCTCTTCTCTTCTTCTGTTCTCCTCTCTTCTCTTCTTCTGTTCACCCCTCTTCTCTTCTTCTGTTCTCCTCTCTTCTCTTCTTCTGTTCACACCTCTTCTCTTCTTCTGTTCTCCTCTCTTCTCTTCTTCTGTTCAACCCTCTTCTCTTCTTCTGTTCACCCCTCTTCTCTTCTTCTGTTCACACCTCTTCTCTTCTTCTGTTCACACCTCTTCTCTTCTTCTGTTCTCCTCTCTTCTCTTCTTCTGTTCAACCCTCTTCTCTTCTTCTCTTCTCCCTTCTTCTCTTCTTCTTTTCCCACCTTCTCTTCTCTTCTTCTCTTAAAATAAGTTTTGTCTGAAGCGTAAAACTGTCCAGGGACTTCTAACAGGGTTAGTGTGTGTGTGTGTGTGTGTGTGTGTGTGTGTGTGTGTGTGTGTGTGTGTGTGTGTCTGTCCACAGAAGGAAGGTTGAGATCATGCACACACACAGTCTCTTCACTCTCTTGGGGGAGAGGCTGATGCTTCACACTAATACTGTGTCAGTGACCATCTACAACGCGCTGTACGAGGTACATTATTCTCTCTAACTTCTCTATAACTACACATACACACACACTTCTTCTTCAGGGATCTCTCGTAGTCGAGTATGTTTTCCCTCCAGGTGTCACGGCTCCGGGTTGCATTATGGGTCTGGCTGGCCATGGGTTCTGAGATGGCTGAACAGGCCAATCCGTGAACTGCAGATCTTGTGGCAGTGGGGTCAGGGATCGTTATAGCCTCGTGCTGATAATCTCCTATAACCTCATTATGTCCACCCCATTGTCCTGTTAGAAGCAGAGACTACCTTGGTACATCCCAAATGACACCCTATTCCCTATTTAGTGATTGTCTGTGTTCTTCCCATCAGATCCTGACAGAGCAGGTGTGTACCCAGGTTGTCCACAAACCCCACCCTGAACCAGACTCTACAATCAAGATACAGAACCCCAGTAAGTCTGTCTGCTGTCCCTCTGAATGTTATTGTAGTCAAGTCAAACTGTATTTAAAGTGCAGATTTAGCAAAGTCGTGTGTGTGTGTGTGTGTGTGTGTGTGTGTGTGTGTGTGTGTGTGTGTGTGTGTGTGTGTGTGTGTGTGTGTGTGTGTGTGTGTGTGTGTGTGTGTGTTCCAGTGATCCTTAAGGTAGTAGCGACCCTGTTGAAGAGCTCGTCCCCCAGCGTTGAGCTGATGGAGGTTCGACGTCTCTTCCTCTCAGACATGATCAAACTGTTCAGCAACAGCCGCGAAAACCGACGGTGCGGACACGCATGGACATGCACGCAAGCTCACACACACACACACACACACACACACACACACACACACACACACACACACACACACACACACACACACACAGTCACTCTATAATTTACAGCTGTGTAATGACTCTTTCCCAGCAGTGACTGGTGATAGTGATACTAATGGTATCACCAATCTACACACTATTGTTGTCTAACTACTGACTATACAACACAGCATCAGATCATTTCACTAATTCACATAATAGAAGGTGATCAGAATGAATTGTTTCACTGATAGAGTGGCTGGTGATCAAGTCACATTAGAACCGAGCAACGATCAGAGGGAGTACTGCTGTTGGCCTACAGACCGACTTTAACTTAGACTACTGACTATGTAGCCCTGGTCTCTCCTGCTGTTTGCTCTAGTAGTGAGAAACGTATTGATAATAGTTGTAATAGTATATATTATTGTTCTAGGTGTCTGCTGCAGTGTTCAGTATGGCAGGACTGGATGTTCAGTCTGGGCTATATCAACCCTAAAAACCCAGAGGAACAGAAGATGATGGAGATGGTCTATAGCCTCTTCAGGATCCTGCTCTACCATGCTATCAAGTATGAGTGGGGAGGTTGGAGGGTCTGGGTGGATACACTCTCCATCGCTCACTCCAAGGTAAGACTCAGCGGCTGTCTGCGTCCCAAATAGCATATAGTGCACTACTTTTGATTAAGTTATTGATCATGTCTCTCCCTCTCTATATGGTAACCTACACGAGGCACATATGGAGAACCTGGCTGAGATGAGCTTGATTATTAGTTCTAGGTGATTAATTATAGATAATAATATTGATAATGTCTGTTCTATACTGTAGGTAACATACGAGGCCCATAAGGAGTACCTGGCTAAGATGTATGAGGACTACCAGCGTCAGGAAGAGGAGAACATTAAGAAGGGGAGGAAGGGTCTGGTCAGCACCATCTCAGGCCTGCAGGACCTCCAGGCCGGGGGCATCCAGGGGAACATGGAGATCAGAGAGATAGACTCCCAGACACAGACCCCGGAGAGCGAGGCCGACTACCCCGAGACCCCCGGCCACCCCCGGAACACACCGTCAGAGGGGAAGACAAGGGAGGAGGGGGGGCTCGGGGGGACAGGGACGACGGGGTCAGGGGTCAGAGTGGAGGTTCATGACCTGTTGGTGGACATCAAGGCTGAAAAGGTATGGTGTCTCCATCTGTTTTAATAGTTTTTACAGGTGATGCTTGTATCCAGAGCAACTTCCAGTCAGTGCATTCAACTAAGTTTAGTTGGAAAAAAACACCACATATCACAGTTCTTGCAAGTAGACTCTTAAAATCAATCAGTCAGTCAGTCAGTTAATCAATCAATCAATCAATCAGCCAATCAATCAATCCCTCCATCTCCCAGGTGGAAGCCACAGAGGTGAAGCTGGATGACCTGGACCTGTCTCCAGAGCCGCTGGGCGTGACAGTGGGTGTGGCCGGGGGTGTTGTCTCTGAGGACAGGGGCGGGGCGTTGGTCCAGGTGGACTCCCTATTGGACAACGTTTACTGTGCTGCTGTAGAGAAGCTAAGCAGCAGCGCCGCCAGTGGAGTACTGGTCCCCAACGCAACTGTCGCCGTCGCGCCCGACAACCACAACACTGGTCCCCTCATCACCCTTGCTGATGACGACAAGGACAGTCTCCCTAGCAACAGCAGCTTCATGTTTGGCCAGGTTAGTTCATCTTTCTTTTCTTTTCTTCTGCTTGTGTTTTGTTATGTGCAAGTTAACTAAACAGAACTGAACTCAACAGGAAGAGCCCCTGGTCCTGCCAAGTCCTGGTTCTAACCCTGATCCAGACCCTGAGTCCCCTTTCCCCCCGGGCCACAGCCATGACCTGGGCCTGCTGGACCACATGACTGGCAGCTCTGAGCTGGGGACCATCGGCATGGTCGGCACGGTCACTCCTGGTGGTCCGATCAGCAGCATCCTGGAGGAAGATAGATTTAAGCTCCAGACCACCCTGGGTGACGTCACCTCCATGCCCAGGGAAGAGGCCTGCTCTAAGGGGTCAGAGTTCACAGAGACCGGGGCTGGAGCTAGGGTTGAAGGGTCTGGGTTGTCGGAGGGGGGCGAGCCCTTGGCTGGTGGGAAAGGTAGTGGGACAGATGCAGTCAGCAACACCTCAGACACTGAGAGGTCAGACGAAGGAAAGGAGGTTAAGAAGATTCAGACCACTGCTACTACACAGGTTAGTTAAATTACAAGACCTCCCTCCCTCTTGTCCTCTCTTCCTCCTCGCTCCCACTTCCCTTTGTCCCTCCTCTCTCCCTCCTGTTAGTAGTCTGATGCGAGGAAGGATGAGAGGAGGAGGAGGAGGAGAGAGCAAGAGGGAGAGGAGGAGAGAGAGGACTAAAATACTATTAATAGAGTCTCTGCTGTTATGTAATGACTAATTTTAATTTACACACTGCTTTATACACTGTGAATTATAGTTGTGTGTGTGTGTGTGTCTGTGTGTGTGTGTCAGTCCCTCCATAGTCGTACAGCAGCCCAGTTAGAGCGTGACCTGCGTGTGGACCTGGGCTTCAGAGGGATGCCCATGACAGAGGAGCAGCGACGCCAGTTCAGCCCAGGCCCTCGCACCACCATGTTCCGCATCCCAGAGTTCAAGTGGTCGGCCATGCACCAGCGCCTCCTCACCGACCTGCTGTTGGCCCTGGAGACAGACGTCCACATCTGGAGGAGGTGAGGGGACCGAGATGTTGAGGACATGTCCCTAATCACACCATAGTCCGTATGTAGTGCACTACTTTGTATCAAAGCCCAATGCCCCTCTGTAGTGCACTATGTCTGACCACGTTGGGCTTCCACAAAGGACATGCAGTGGAATGTTACGTTAACATTTTGATCATTTAGCAGATGCTCTTACAGTCAGTGCATTCAACTAAGTTAGGTAAGACAACCGAATATCACACTCATTGAGAGTAAAACAAGAGTTACAGTAGATCCTGCAGCCAGGGTTTCTAACTAGCCTTACTGCGGCTGATTATTCAACACGTGTCTCTGACCTGACCTAAGACCTGACCTATGCTTAACATTGTGTGACATGCTACTGCATCCTGATTAAATTAACTGTAATCCAGTTCTCTCCCTCTCTCTTTCTGCCTCCCTGCAGCCATTCAACCAAATCCGTCATGGATTTTGTCAACAGCAATGAGAACATCATCTTTGTCCACAACACCATCCACCTCCTCTCTCAGATGGTAGACAACATCATCATCGCCTGTGGAGGGATCCTTCCTCTGCTCTCTGCTGCCACCTCTCCTTCTGTAAGTCATTCAGTCAGTCTTTCTACCTCCTGTCCTCCTGTAAATCAGTCAGTCCCTTTCTACCACCTGTCCTCCTGTGAATCAGTCAGTCAGCTTCTCTGCCACCTCTCCTTCTGTAAATCAGTCAGTCAGCTTCTCTGCCACCTCTCCTTCTGTAAATCAGTCAGTCCCTTTCTACCACCTGTCCTCCTGTAAATCAGTCAGTCCCTTTCTACCACCTGTCCTCCTGTAAATCAGTCAGTCAGCTTCTCTACCACCTCTCCTTCTGTAAATCAGTCAGTCCCTTTCTACCACCTGTCCTCCTGTAAATCAGTCAGTCCCTTTCTACCACCTGTCCTCCTGTAAATCAGTCAGTCCCTTTCTACCACCTGTCCTCCTGTAAATCAGTCAGTCAGCTTCTCTGCCAACTCTCCTTCTGTAAATCAGTCAGTCAGCTTCTCTGCCACCTCTCCTTCTGTAAATCAGTCAGCCAGCTTCTCTGCCACCTCTCCTTCTGTAAGCCAGTCAGCCTCTCTGTGGTGCCACACTATCATCTAGTGGTGGCTATTAGGAACTGCATGTTTATGTCTTCATTAATGATCGTTCTCTAGGAAATAGAACTAGTTGATTGTCTTTATTGATTGTAGCCGTTTTCATTTGCTCAGCTTCATTCTGCTATATATTCAGCTAATGAGAATTTTACTTTGTCAGAGTCGTTTAAGTTGGTGATGGTTTCCTCTGTGTGTTTTGCTTCTGTGTGTTAAGGATTGTATGTGCTTTACCTGCTGACTGGATCTGTTGATTTGAATCATCTGTTGTGATGTTTTCTTCTTTTTGTTTGTGTGCATGGCCAGAGTACCCAGGTTAGTGCATATGCTGTAAGTTTTATTTTATTTCTAAACATTTATTCTCTCAGGTACAACAGAACAATATTTAGTTATTCTGTTTCTTGAGTATATATGATGTCCCCCTCTTCCCCCTCCCCTGTCCCCTGTCCCCTGAACCCCTGCGTTGCGATCAGGCTGAGTTGGAGAACATCGAGGCGACCCAGGGCATGTCTTCAGAGACGGCGGTGTCCTTCCTGTCCCGTCTGATGGCCATGGTGGACGTTCTGGTGTTCGCCAGCTCACTCAACTTCTCTGAGATAGAGGCTGAGAAGAACATGTCCTCTGGAGGCCTGATGAGACAGTGTCTACGACTGGGTAAGAGTCTGTGTGTGCCTGCGTGCGCGCGTGCGTGTGTGTGAGCGTGCCCTTGTCACACACATTAACTGTCATGTTAGACGATTCACGAGATCAGCAAATGCCGTGGCAAAATCATTTCACTATCATTTCAATAATTCCAGTATTCCATGAAATTCTTTGATGTGGTCAACCTAGCTAATTAATTTTCTAAATGCACTGCTATTAGATAGTACATGTGCTTTGGTGAGTCATGATTTTCATTAATAGTGTGTGTCTGCTGTAGTGGTTGGTAGTTCAGTCAGGTAGCTTGTCTGTGTAAAGACCAGACTATTGAAGCTAGGTCTGAAGTAACTCAGAACAAATCCACACTTACACTCACCACACACACATACGCACACGCATAGGAGCTGATCGTGGACTACAGGAAAAGGCGGGCTGAACAGGCCCCCATTAACATCGACGGGGCTGTAGTGGAGCGACTTTCAAGTTCCTTGGTGTCCACATCACCAACAAACTATCATGGTCCAAACATACCAAGACAGTCGTGAAGAGGGCACGACAAAACCTTTTCCCCCTCAGGAGACTGAAAAGATTTGCCAAGGGTCCCCAGATCATCAAAAGGTTCTACATCTGCACCATCGAGAGCACTGGTTGCATCACCGCCTGGTATGGCAGCTGCTCGGCATCTGACCGTAAGGCGCTACAGAGGGTAGTGAAATGTTTTTTGTCAGAGACTCCAGTCACCCAAGTTATAGAAGTTATTTCTCTGCTACCGCACGGCAAGCGGTACCGGAGCACCAAGTCTAGGACCAAAAGGCTCCTCAACAGCTTCTACCCACAAGCCATAAGACTGCTGAACAATTAATAAAATCGCCACCGGACTATTTACATTGACCCCCCCTGCCTTTTGCACACTGCTGCTACTCGCTGTTTATTATCTATGCATAGTCACTCACCTACATGTACAAATTACCTCAACTAACCTGTTTCCCCGCACACTGACTCGGTACCGGTGCCCCCTGTATACACACATTTTCTTAACTCTTTCTTGAACTGTACTGTTGGTTAAGGGCTTGGAAGTAAGCATTTAGGTCCCCACTGGGAAGTTTTATTTGATTTGAAACACACAGCTTATGTTTTACTATACCGGTGGAGACCTAACATTTATTTCCATTCAAAATCCTGTTTTCCCTAACCTCAACCCTAACCCTATCCTTAACCCCTAACCCTAACCTCAACCCTAACCCTGTCCTTAACCCCTAACCCTAACCTCAACCCTAACCCTATCCTTAACCCCTAACCCTAACCTCAACCCTAACCCTGTCCTTAACCCCTAACCTCAACCCTAACCCTGTCCTTAACCCCTAACCCTAACCCTAAATCTAACCTCAACCCTAACCCTGTCCTTAACCCCTAACCCTAACCCTAACCCTAACCTCAACCCTAACCCTGTCCTTAACCCCTAACCCTAACCTCAACCCTAACCCTGTCCTTAACCCATAACCTCAACCCTAACCCTGTCCTTAACCCCTAACCCTAACCCTAACCTCAACCCTAACCCTATCCTTAACCCCTAACCCAAACCTCAACCCTAACCCTGTCCTTAAACCCTAACCCTAACCCTAAACCTAACCTCAACCCTAACCCTGTCCTTAACCCCTAACCTTAACTCCTAAACCTAACCTCAACCCTAACCCTGTCCTTAACCCCTAACCCTAACCCTAAACCTAACCTCAACCCTAACTCTGTCCATATCCCCTAACCTTAACTCCTAAACCTAACCTCAACCCTAACCCTGTCCTTAACCCCTAACCCTAACCCTAAACCTAAACTCAACCATGATTCTAACCCTAATTGCAACCCTAACCCTAACCCCTAAAATAGACTTTGTCGACGAGGGAGAATTTTCCACACACACACACACACACACACACACACACACACACACACACACACACACACACACACACACACACACACACACACACTCTCTCTCTCTCTATCTCACTATCATCATCTGTAGTGTGAAATTTGTCTGGCTGTTTGTTTCACCATGACTCTGGCCTGGCAGCTTGGAACTAATAGTGATCAGACAAGCAGGTAACCTACTGGTTAGAGCGTTGGGCCAGTAACCGAAAGGTTGCTAGATTGAATCCCTAAGCTGACAAGGTAAAAATCTGTCGTTCTGCTCCTGAACAAGGCAGTTAACCCACTTTTCCTAGGCCGTCATTGTAAATAAGAATTTGTTCTTAACTGATTTGCCTAGTTAAATAAAGGTCATATTTTTTTATATAAAAAAAAATCATTAATGCGTTTCAAGATGCAGCTTCTGATACCCTGTCTGTCTGTCTGTCTGTCTGTCTGTCTGTCTGTCTGTCTGTCTGTCTGTCTGTCTGTCTGTCTGTCTGTCTGTCTGTCTGTCTGTCTGTCTGTCTGTCTGTCTGTCTGTCTGTCTGTCTGTCTGTCTGTCTGTCTGTCTGTCTGTCTGTCTGTCTGTCTGTCTGTCTGTCTGTCTGTCTGTCTGTCTGTCTGTCTGTCTGTCTGTCTGTCTGTCTGTCTGTCTGTCTGTCTGTCTGTCTGTCTGTCTGTCTGTCTGTCTGTCTGTCTGTCTGTCTGTCTGTCTGTCTGTCTGTCTGTCTGTCTGTCTGTCTGTCTGTCTGTCTGTCTGTCTGTCTGTCTGTCTGTCTGTCTGTCTGTCTGTCTGTCTGTCTGTCTGTCTGTCTGTCTGTCTGTCTGTCTGTCTGTCTGTCTGTCTGTCTGTCTGTCTGTCTGTCTGTCTGTCTGTCTGTCTGTCTGTCTGTCTGTCTGTCTGTCTGTCTGTCTGTCTGTCTGTCTGTCTGTCTGTCTGTCTGTCTGTCTGTCTGTCTGTCTGTCTGTCTGTCTGTCTGTCTGTCTGTCTGTCTGTCTGTCTGTCTGTCTGTCTGTCTGTCTGTCTGTCTGTCTGTCTGTCTGTCTGTCTGTCTGTCTGTCTGTCTGTCTGTCTGTCTGTCTGTCTGTCTGTCTGTCTGTCCTCCCAGTGTGTTGTGTAGCAGTGAGGAACTGTCTGGATGTTAGACAGAGACAGAGGGACAGAGGGACCAACAGTAAAAGCCAGGACAACCTGTATGGTGCAGCATCTGCCAACAAGGTAGGTCCTCACCTAACCTCATCATTTAAAAATACATATTAAGTTGGTAGTAATGGTACAGTTGATGGGTGGCCATGACACCGGACGTACAGGAACTATGAGTGGGGGGTGTGTGGAAGATCATTAAGTGTGACACGCAGTGTAATATGGATGCTACGATAGCGGCTAAGTAAACAGATTGTTACACGGCCGCTATGATGTCAGACTCCCTTAGTCTCCTCACTTTAGATATCCTACAGCAGAAAATATCTCAGTAACATTCTCATATGATGTCAGACTCCCTTAGTCTCCTCACTTTAGATCTCCTACAGCAGAAAATATCTCAGTAACATTCTCATATGATGTCAGACTCCCTTAGTCTCCTCACTTTAGATCTCTTACAGCAGAAAATATCTCAGTAACGTTCTCCCATCCAGGACCCTGACAGACTTCTACAGGACGTCGATATCAATCGTCTGAGAGCTGTCGTGTTTCGGGATGTGGTGAGTATGACTGTGTGTGTGTGTGTGCTGGTCCGTGTGTAACATGTTTGTGTGCATATGATTGTGTAACATGTATATGTATCCCCACCAGGATGACAGCAAGCAGGCCCAGTTCTTGGCACTAGCGGTGGTCTACTTTATCTCTGTCCTCATGGTGTCAAAGTACAGGGACATCCTGGAACCACAGAGAGAGACCAACAGGATGATCAGCCAATCAGCATACAGCATTCGCCACGAGATCAACTCATCTACCAGCACAAGTGCTTGCTTTTGTTATTCAACTCCAATCCTCTCAGCTCTCTGATTAATTAATGTGATCCACTAATTGCACTGTGCAGAATGAAACATGGAAACAGGAATGGAAGTGGAGAGGGGAAATGGGAGAGGGGAAGGGAACGTGGGTGTATGAAAGTTGTACAGGTAGCCCTGGTCTCTGTGGTATGAACAGTTACATCCCACTGGGCACACCCTGAGAGAGAGCAAGCAATACATAGAGAGATAGATTGAGAGAGAGTGTAAAAGAAAGAGAGAAAAACAGAGAGATGCTGAGGGTTTGGGGCGTTGTGAGGCTTGTTCTATTTCCAGCCGGGAGGTTGGGATCAGAGAGGCTTCTGGGAAGGACACTTCGCCGCCATTATAAATAATATCACCAGGAAGAGAGTTTCCAGCCAACAGGTAGATGGCAGATGTCTGTCTATCTGGGAAGTTAGAAGAGGATAAACGAGGAAGTTAGATGGGGAGAGAATGGGCTTGTTTGACATCAACTGCATTGCAATCAGCAACTGCCAACTGGCTGATCTACGAATCACCTTGAATCTTAAATGACTACTCATTATTATTTGTAGATCGGTCAGTCAATCACAATTAACCCACAATGCATCACATATTTGATGCTTTGGAACACTGCCTATGTGTGTGAGCCCACCCAGTGTCCTTGTGTCCTGACTGTGTGTGCGTGTGTGTGCGTGCGTGTGTTCCAGAGACCCCCCTGGCGTACCCTGACCAAAGTAAGGAGCCCCCCACCCCTGTTGAGGAGCTCCACATAGAGAGAGGCTGTCTGCCACACACCGACTCTGGCATTGGAGAGGAACAGGTTGACCATCTAGATACTAGACTGTGTTCTCTTTTTTCGCTCTATTTGAGTGGATTGGAGTTGTATTATAATGTGTGTTTGTGCATAAACCCAGGAAGATTACAGGTACATGAGTACATAAGTAAACTACCCCCCCTCCCCCCCTCCCTCCCTCCAGATGGCCAGTGTGTTAAACGGGGCAGACTTGGACACTTCAGGACCCGGGCGAGCTGACGCCATGTCCTCCCTGCTCAGCAGCCTCTCCTCTGGGGAGAAGCATAGCCAAGAGTCCCTCTTGGAGCCGCCTGGCCTGGAGGTCCTAAGGACCACCTCCTCCATCTCCTCCATCAGCCACTCAAACATCAACGTACGAAGAATCCTGAAGAGCCTAGTGGCTGGGCCTGTAGAGGGGGTGGAACCTGGACCAGAGCCCCTCCCCTACCCTGATCTTGCCGTACAGAGAGAGACCCATTCCCCCATGCTGCCCATGCAGTTCCACTCCTTTGACAGGTACGGTACACACACACACACACACACACACACACACACACACACACACACACACACACACACACACACACACACACACACACACAACTATGCAGTTCCACTCTTTGTACTGGAGGCTACTCTGTTATGCATGGCTAATACAGTAAGAGTCAAAAGTTTGGACACACCTACTCAATCAAAGGTTTTTTTTGAGTGAAGGTAAAGCAGCCAACAAGTGCTCAGCATATGTAGGAACTCCTTCAAGGAAAAAGCATTCCTCATGAAGCTGGTTGAGAGAATGCCAAGAGTGTACAAAACTGTCATCAAGGCAAAGGGTGGCTATTTGAAGAATATCAAATATAAAATAGATTTTGATTTGTTTAACACTTTTTTGGTTACTACATGTGTTATTTCATAGTTTTGAATTCTTCACTATTATTAGTAAAAATAGTAAAAATAAATAGTAAAATTAAAGAAAAACCCTTGGATGAGTAGGTGTGTCCAGACTTTTGACTGGTACTATACATGTTTGACAACTTGAGCTCCACAGTAAGAAATGGTGTTAAGGGTACAGGTAGCCTAGCGGTAGAGTGGAAATTTCACTGGTTCGAATACCTGAGCCGACAAAGTGAAAAATCTGTCGATGTGCCCTTGAGCCAGGCACTTAACCCTAATTTGCTCCAGGGGCGCTGTACTACTATGGCTGACCCTGTAAAGCAACACATTTCACTGCACCTATCCGTTGTGTGTGACAATAAAACATCATTTTTTTTAATACGGAGTTGATGTGTTGATGACAAGTACATACGCTTCAAGACAGAAATATAATGTGTGTTGTTAGTCAAGCAGACTCAACACGCCACAGTTTATCCACCAGGTATGTTTAGTTGTCAGGAGCAACATTCATGGTTATACAGTCGCAAGCTAAACATCACTCACATGTTAGACATCTGGTACAGTTCGCTAAGCCCCCATGGGGAGGAGTGTGTGTGTGTGTGTGTGTGTGTGTGTGTGTGTGTGTGTGTGTGTGTGTGTGTGTTTGGAAAGGTCTTGTGTGTGTTGTGTGTTTACATTCCTGCCATAGATAAGAACCCAGTAATCTGTGTTCCGTCCCCGTGGTAACCTGCTGCTGACAGGAGGTCAGGGTTCACATCCCAGAATCCTTATCTTTCTGTCTGGTGAACGTTCTGTACCAAAAAACCCCTGAACCATGTCAAGATTGGTGTTGCTGTTGGTGTGGCTGTCGGAAGGGCCTGTTTGGGGTGTGTGTCACTTGTGATGAAGGTAAAAATGGAGGACAGAAGCGATAAGTAGATAGTAGATGGAGGAGAGAGGAAAGGTGGAGAGGAAGGAGAGATGGAGGAGGAGATGAAGGGTCAGTTGAAGGACTGCAGAGGTCCCCTGGGCCCTGATGACTGATTAAACAGAAGCGGCGTCCCATTTTACCCCTCCCCATCCCTCCTCCCCTCCCATGCCCAAGCCTGTCTCCTCACCACTCACAGCCCTAATATGCCCTGGCAGGCTGAAATGAGTTGCCAGAGCTCTCTGTATTATTTTTGAAATGCTTTCACACACAGTGTCCAGGTCACACATACGACTCCTTCATGCTTTAATGTCATCCAGCCTCAATTTGCTGTGTCTAATTCTTCTCCACCTACCAGCAGAATGAGCTGCTAGGCTGGCTAGGCCTCAGGACGGCTGAGCTGTCAGGCCTGAGGCTGATAGGGACTGACAACATCAAAACAGAGCACAAAGAAAAGGCTCAGAGCGTTGAGAGGAGGGCTGAGTCCCCTGGCCTTTCTGGTTGATAGTCTCTCTGAGGTGGAGTTTTCAATTAGAGACTTCAATACCCAGAACTGGATGACCAGATGGGACCAGTGCATGGCTGATCTGAATGCACCTTTAAATTCCCTTCTTTCCTTTTCTGTCTCTCTCTCTCTCTAGTACAGCTGTCTGACAGTAACAGTGACACAGGGGGATGTTGTCTAGCTCTGTATTTGTGAATACATTTTTAATGAAGAACTGATTTATTCTGTTTGGTTTTAATTGAACTCATTATGTTAGGAAGTTTAATCTTTTGAATCTATTTCCATAGTATATCTATATGATTGAGGATGTGTGTGTGTGTGTATATAAATGTATGTATCCACAGTCATCACCTCCCGTTCATTAATATTTCTTACTAGATTAATCCTCACTTTATTCACAGCAGCCCCTATTAAACACACCCCTGTTAATAAATGATGCCTTAGATAATCTTTGCATCATTCATGAGCACTCAGATAATCAATTATTCATATAAAAGGTTCCTGCTGGATCAACATACAGTATCAGACCGTTGAGACCATAAGCTGCACACATCCTTATTGTAGCTTTTCCCTTTTTTATGTTCAACTCCATCTACAGTGGTGACAGATGTGGGGAGTTAGTGCTAATCTGAAGTGTGATGGAACAAGGCATGTGATTGTTCATTCAACCTGTCAGTGTTTTTATTGTTTGTGTTCCTACTCCTATAAAGGATTACAAATCAAATCAAATCAAATGTATCGGTCACACACACACATGGTTAGCAGATGTTAATGCGAGTGTAGCGAAATGCTTGTGCTTCTCGTTCCGACAATGCAGTAGTAACCAACGAGTAATCTAACCTAACAATTCCACAACTGCTACCTTATACACACAAGTGTAAAGGGATAAAGAATATGTACATAAAGATATATGAATGACGGTATCGAGTACAGTATATACATATGAGACGAGTAATTTAGGGTATGTAAACAAAGTGGCATAGTTTAAAAGTGGCTAGTGATACATGTATTACATAAAGATGTAGTAGATGATATAGAGTACAGTATATACGTATACATATGAGATGAGTAATGTAGGGTATGTAAACATTATATTAAGTAGCATTGTTTAAAGTGGCTAGTGATATATTTTACATCAATTTCCATCAATTCCCATTATTAAAGTGGCTGGAGTTGAGTCAGTGTGTTGGCAGCAGCCACTCAATGTTAGTGATGGCTGTTTAACAGTCTGGTGGCCTTGAGATAGAAGCTGTTTTTCAGTCTCTCGGTCCAGGTTTGATGCACCTGTACTGACCTCGCCTTCTGGATGATAGCGGGGTGAACAGGCAGTGGCTCGGGTGGTTGTTGTCCTTGATGATCTTTATGGCCTTCCTGTGACATCGGGTGGTGTAGGTGTCCTGGAGGGCAGGTAGTTTGCCCCCGGTGATGCGTTGTGCAGACCTCACTACCCTCTGGAGAGCCTTACGGTTGTGGGCGGAGCAGTTGCCGTACCAGGCGGTGATACAGCCCGACAGGATGCTCTATTTGGGCGGTAAGCAAATTGGAGTGGGTCTAGGGTGTCAAGTAGGGTGGAGGTGATATGGTCCTTGACTAGTCTCTCAAAGCACTTCATGATGATGGAAATGAGTGCTACGGGGCGGTTGTCGTTTAGCTCAGTTACCTTAGCTTTCTTGGGAACAGGGACAATGGTGGCCCTCTTGAAGCATGTGGGAACAGCAGACTGGGATAAGGATTGATTGAATATGTCCGTAAACACACCAGCCAGCTGGTCTGCGCATGCTCTGAGGATGCGGCTGGGGATGCCGTCTGGGCCGGCAGCCTTGCGAGGGTTAACACGTTTAAATGTTTTACTCACGTCGGCTGCAGTGAAGGAGAGTCCGCAGGTTTTGGTTGCGGGCCGTGTCAGTGGCACTGTATTGTCCTCAAAGCGGGCAAAAAAGTTATTTAGTCTGCCTGGGAGCAAGACATCCTGGTCCATGACTGGGCTGGTTTTCTTTTTGTAATCCGTGATTGATTGTAGACCCTGCCACATACCTCTTGTGTCTGAGCCGTTGAATTGCGACTAGATAAATAACTCAATATGAACAAGGAATACCTTCAGAGAAAATATTAAATATATAGCTGATTTCCTCAGTGATGTGCTGCTGTCAATGAGATCTCTAGTCTAGACTAAAGCAGCAGTACACAGATGTATTGAATAAATGATGCTGTCACCATCAGTATCTCAGAAATTGTAATATGCAGCATACTTACATTGCCCTATGTGTATGTGTGTGTGTGTGTGTGTGTGTGTGTGTGTTCGCGTGTGTGTTCGCGTGCATGTGTGTCATGCTGTTCATCGGTAGTGAATAACTGATTGCAGTAGATCCCAGTGGTCTGAATGTATGCTCTGTGCTCTCCAAGTGGACCATGGCAAGGTCACAAGTTTGGTCGTCTAAATACCCTGGTTCCATCCCAAATAGCACCCTATTCCCTATATAGTGCACTACTTTTGACCAGGGCTCTTGTCAAAGGTAGTGCACTATATAAGGAATAGAGTGCCATTTGGGATGCACACCCTGCTGGCAGTATTTACTGCCTTCCTCCCTCATGTGATGTATTTTAGTGCCTATAAATGCTTAAGAGGAAACCAAAAGTGTCTTCACACATAGAACTGTCTTTTTATATCCATGTATTTATATCTCTTCTTAATGATTTAATATTTCTCTTAATAACGTAATAGGAGAATTACTCACTTACTGCAGCTGCTCTCTCTCTCGCTCTGTGTGTGTGTGTGTGTGTGTGTCTCTGTATAGGAGTGTGGTGGTCCCAGTGAAGAAGCCTCCACCAGGCAGTCTGGCTGTGAACACGGTTGGACACGCATCCTCCAGCAGCCTGGCAACAGGCTCCACCCCCAACATCTTTGTTGCAGCCTCCAACACCCCCAAGAGCATGATCAACACCACTGGTAGGCCTACACCCATGGGCCCTGGTCAAATGTAGGGAATAGGGTGCAATTTGGGACTAAGCCTTCTATTACGTCCCACTTCAACCCCAGTTCCCTAGCCCCTAACACCTAGCCACTTGTGTATACTTGGAAGGAGTGGGTAGATATGAGTAAAACTAGTGACAATTCCACCTAACCTACAGTTGCTGAATAACAGGGAGCTACCACTACCATACCAATATGATTGCTTATCTGATCCTTTCTTGTCTATGAGGTGCCTAGGGGCTAGTGAGTAAAGGGTAGGGGCTAGGAGTAAGGGCTTGGTGTAGGGGGTAGGGTATAGGTGTAGGGGTAAAGGGACCGCGGTTGATTTAAGATTCAGCCTGACATACAAGCCCTCTGAATGATGGTAAACAGGGACTCAGACCCACGAGGTTACTAATAACACTACTAATGTGTTCGGCCGGTAATGTGGTTTATTTCCAGGGAACTGTTGCTAGTTGGAGTTCGTTAGTATTTAATTTGAGTAATTACTGCAGATTTTAATAACCCAGTGGGTCTGGAATGTGTCCTTTGAAGCCAGTCCAGGAATAGAAGCAGAATTTGCATCCAAAATGGCTCCCTATGTAGTGCACTACTTTTGACCAAGGCCCATAGGGATCAAAAGTGGTGCACTATCTAAAGAATAGGGTGCCATTTGGGACGCATCCAATTTGTTTGCCGGCTGGATAACTGAGGTTTAATAATGGCGTGTAGAAACTCATACTGAGCACCAGAGGGCACTCACTCTCTACTGCTCTACATGACCATGCTTCCTATACAGTACTATGACCCACTGCTGTGTAGCGGTTCAGACCAAAATACTATAGTTTAGTAGTAGTTGTAGTGCATTGTGCGTCCCAAATGGCACCCTATTCCATACATAGTGCACTACTATAGGGAATACAGGAGTAGGCCTGGACAAAAGTAGTGCACTAAACAAGGAATAGCGTTCCATTTGACTGTCCTCTCCCCTAAGGCCCTGCTCTCTGCTGTTGAGCCAAGGGTCCCATGATGCAGCAGGCTTCTGAAAGAAGCCACTTAATACAGAGATCATTAGAGCTGCAACACCTATTAAATGTTCCTATCCCCTCAGCAGGAATGTGAGAAATGTGACAGAGTCAAAGTGTGCTTTCAGCTAAACCCAGGGTCTGTCCTTCTCCCCCTTCGCTCTCTTTCGCTCCGTCTTTTTCCATCTATCATCCTTCTCTCCCACCCCCTCTTTCTCCCCCCTCCCTCTCTTTCTCCCCCTCCCTCCTTCTCTGTCATCCCCTCCTCCCCTCCCTCACTCTCTATCTCTCTCCCCCTCCCTCCTTCTCTCTCACCCCCTCTCCCCCTCCCTCTCTATCTCTCTCAACCTCCCTCCTTCTCTCTCAAGCCCCTATTTCTCCCACTCTCTTTTTCTCTCTCCCTCATTCCCTCAGACTCCACGATTTCTGTTCTGGAGATGTTCTTTGGCAACTTGACCCATGAACTCAAGGACATGCATGTGATACCTGGAACGATGATGGATGGAAAACATCTTAATCGTATCATATTAAACATGTAACCCAATATTGGACTGAGTGATAATAACTAATTAAATGATTAACAATAAATTCTACAGATACACCGCTTAAGAACAACCAATTATAGTGAATTGGACATTAGACATTCAAATACTTACAATGGTCCGAGGCGGATGTCATTCCTATAGGTCGTCCCTGTAACTGAAACAGACCTTGGGTAGATAATATACAGCATAGTCGTATACTGTATATTTCTATACTTGGGTATATAATGGAGTTGAATACTGTATAGTTGTATACTAGGGAATACAGAGTTGAGTTGTATAGTGTATAGTTGTTTACCTGGGTATATAATGGAGTTGTATAGTTGTATTCTTGGGTACATAATGGAGTATACTGTATATTTCTATAGTTTGGTATATAATTGAGTTGTATACTGTGGTATAGTTGTATAGTTATATACTTGGGTGTATAATGGAGTTAGTTGTATACTGTATACACTACCGGTCAAACGTTTTAGAACACCTAATCATTCTTTATTTGTACTATTTCCAACATTGTAGAATAATAGTGAAGACATCAAAACTATGAAATAACACATATGGAATCATGTAGAAACCAAAAAAGTGATTTTAGATTCTTCAAAGTAGCCACCTTTTGCCTTGATGACAGCTTTGCACATTCTTGGTATTCTCTCAACCAGCTTCATGAGGTAGTCACCTGGAATGCCTTTCAATTAACAAGGTGTGCCTTGTTAAAAGTTAATTTGTGGAATGTATTTCCTTCTTAATGTGTTTGAACACTTTTTTGGTTACTACATGATTCCATATGTGTTATTTCATAGTTTGATGTCTTCACTATTATTCTACAATGTTGGAAATAGTAAAAATAAAGAAAAACCCTTGAAAGAGTAGGTGTTCTAAAACTTTTGACCGGTATTGTATTTCTATACTCAGGTATATAATGGAGTTAGTGTATAGTTGTATACTTGGTTACATAATAGAGTTGTATACTTCTGCTCCCATACTTCTCCCAGTGTGACGTTGGTTGGTGTGTTTGTTCCCTGCAGGAGCTACAGACTCGGCCTCCTCTTCCTCCACCTCCTCCTCATCCTTCGTCAACGGGGCCACCAGTAAGAACCTGCCCGCTGTCCAGCCGGTGGCACCCATGCCTGAAGACACAGTGGAAAACATGAGGTAGGGTCAGCGTGTGACAGTACTGTGTGTGTGTAGTAGGCGGATTATGCATTTCGGTGCTACAGACATATTCACCATATATCACCTGGAGCCACTGAACAGTGCATGTCTTTCTCTATCAGCATGTAACCACTGCCTGTGGTGTTGTGTGAATGGTAATTCAGAGAAAATGTTGTGTGTGTGTGTAGCGTTAAGGTGTGTGTGGATGCTGTTGTGACCTTGACTCCTCATCCCCACCTTCTGTAAGTGTTTGTGACAGACATCTCTAGTGCTTCAGAGAGCCTGAGTACCTCTCTCTCTCTGTCTCCCAGTCCCACTGCCTCAACACATACTCACAAACAAACACACATTCACACACACACATTCTCACTCTCTCTCCCTCCTGTCCCCCTCTAAAGGAATTGCAAATCAGTTGCCATGGCAGTAACCAACATCACTTACCGTAACTGTGGAGTCAATGATGGAAGTGGCAAGTTGCAGAGCTGTATGTGTGTGTGTGTGTGTCTCTCATGGTTGCAGAGATGTGTGTGATCATAGCGAACTCTCATTTCAGTCCAGTCAGACGGACATGTAGCTTGTTGAATAGACAATAGACATATGGCCTCTGGTCAGAAGTAGTGCACTATAAAAGGAATAGGGTGCCATTTGGGACTCAGTCCTAGTGACTGCTGCAATCTCTGTGTATTTCAGTGCGTTGCTCTGTGAGGTGGACCAGGATCTGAGAGTCTTTAGTTGGTCCCTGCCGGGGGGCCAAACAGAGACAGAGACGGCCCCCAGAGGTGCAGGCCAGTGTCATAGGCAAGCACTGTTTAACATCACTCACACAGGTGTCACTGTCTCACTGATGCACTCATCCCTTCACCTTCGTATTCTTCCCAGGAGGCCAAGGGGCAGAACACACTCTGCTGCTATTCCCTCCTAGGCCAATCCTCTCTCTCTCTCGCTCTTTTTTCTCTCTTGCTCTCTCTCTCTCGCTTTTTGTCTGTCTCTGTATGTTTCTATGCTGGTGGACGGGCTACAGGCTCACGGCAGTATGTCTCTGCTTTTAGATGCTTCCTGTAGGTTGCATGCCCCCTCCTTCCCAGTCTGTAGATAGATACTACTAGACACTAAGCTGTAGAGGTCTTCTCGGGTCCAAAATGTTGGACCTGACCCGAACGGACCCGAGAACAATCAGACCCGGACATGAACAGACCCAATCATTTTTTAAAGCAGGACCCGGACCCGGAACCCGAACCTGAATTGACCCGACAACCCGACCTATACCCAACCTGTACCCTAATGGGTCCATGTCTAGACCAGACCTGATTTGGACCTGAGTGACAAAAAAAACATGTTTATCAACCAAGTTGCTCTTATGGTTAAGTTGCTCTTATAGGTCTTCATATGTTGGCTAGGCCTTCTATAAGTCAATAAATTCACCTTATTAGAGTAAAATAAATATGCTATGGCCATGGTCGGGTCCATTTGTGTCCACTAGGGTTTATCAGCTGTAATTGCATAGACCCGACACCTGATGACAATAAAACTGGACCCAACCCAGAGGGAAAAGTTGACATTTTGGAGCCGCTCAGGTCCCGGGTCGGGTCTTGGTTATTGGGTTTGGTTGGACTCGTGAAGAACTTTACTAGGCTGTGTGACACTATCTGGGCTCTAAACGGTGACACCGACACCAGTGCAACTAAAAGAAAATCCACCAAAAAATGCAGTACCTAACAATATTTAGCTGCAACACTCATCTCAACACTGCTCAAACAAGACAGGCTGCCACCTGCCGCTGCTTTCTTCCAGTTCTAGGGCCACACACACAGTTCCTCTATTCTATTTATTTTCTCAGTATGCTGTCAATTCATGCTTCCTGAACAAGAACGATGCTACGTTCCATGTAGCTTCTTAATATAAATCCACATTTTTCCTATTTTACTATTAGTTTGTGGATATTGTTCTTTGCAGGACTTGAGTTAGTTAGTCTAAGGAAGCTGGCATGTGCCTAAAATAATGCTAATCGTTAATGCTACTCGCTAACTAGCTAGCTAAACGCTATTTAGCTAAATGCACTAGCCAGGGCAAAGCAAATGTTAGCTCTAATACAGGTTGCTAGCAGTGGTGTAGATCAGCATGTTGTTTGTCTAAATGCAACATCTATTCAAATGTGATTAGAGTCCCCTGAGAAACACTGGCCAACATTTTGGTTCCTCGCCTTTCATAACTCCTACGTGGCTTTTTCATTTGTTGTCATTCCAAACAACACCAACCATAGAATTAGAATAATCATTGTATTTCTATGATTCCAACAGTGCTGTGTTCCAACAGTTCACCCAAGTGTTGTGATATCTTTTCTTAATTAAGAGCACTAGTGCTACCAATGAAATAGTTTACTTTAGAGCCCTTGATTTAGTGTTCTGCTAGGCGGCGCTCCTAGTGGCCGGGGACTTTAACCTCTCTGGGATATGTGGGACGCTAGCATTCCACCTGGCCAAAAGCCAGTGAAAATGCAGAGCGCCAAATTCAAATAAATTACTATAAAAATCAAAACTTTCATGAAATCACACATGTAAGATACCAAATAAAAAATAAAAAGGCTTTTCGGCGAAAGCAAACGATGCTATTATCTGAGGGTAGCACCTCTGTAAACAAAGAGAGAAAACATATTTCAACCCTGCAGGCGCGACACAAAAGGCAGGCATAAAAATATAAATCATGCCTTACCTTTGACGAGCTTCTTTTGTTGGCACTCCAATATGTCCCATAAACATCACAAATGGTCCTTTTGTTCGATGAATTCTGTCGATATACAGTGCCTTGCGAAAGTATTCGGCCCCCTTGAACTTTGCGACCTTTTGCCACATTTCAGGCTTCAAACATAAAGATATAAAACTGTATTTTTTTGTGAAGAATCAACAACAAGTGGGACACAATTATGAAGTGGAACGACATTTATTGGATATTTCAAACTTTTTTAACAAATCAAAACTGAAAAATTGGGCGTGCAAAATTATTCAGCCCCCTTAAGTTAATACTTTGTAGCGCCACCTTTTGCTGCGATTACAGCTGTAAGTCGCTTGGGGTATGTCTCTATCAGTTTTGCACATCGAGAGACTGACATTTTTTCCCATTCCTCCTTGCAAAACAGCTCGAGCTCAGTGAGGTTGGATGGAGAGCATTTGTGAACAGCAGTTTTCAGTTCTTTCCACAGATTCTCGATTGGATTCAGGTCTGGACTTTGACTTGGCCATTCTAACACCTGGATATGTTTATTTTTGAACCATTCCATTGTAGATTTTGCTTTATGTTTTGGATCATTGTCTTGTTGGAAGACAAATCTCCGTCCCAGTCTCAGGTCTTTTGCAGACTCCATCAGGTTTTCTTCCAGAATGGTCCTGTATTTGGCTACATCCATCTTCCCATCAATTTTAACCATCTTCCCTGTCCCTGCTGAAGAAAAGCAGGCCCAAACCATGATGCTGCCACCACCATGTTTGACAGTGGGGATGGTGTGTTCAGCTGTGTTGCTTTTACGCCAAACATAACGTCTTACATTGTTGCCAAAAAGTTCAATTTTGGTTTCATCTGACCAGAGCACCTTCTTCCACATGTTTGGTGTGTCTCCCAGGTGGCTTGTGGCAAACTTTAAACGACACTTTTTATGGATATCTTTAAGAAATGCTTTCTTCTTGCCACTCACACATAAAGGCCAGATTTGTACAATATACGACTGATTGTTGTCCTATGGACAGAGTCTCCCACCTCAGCTGTAGATCTCTGCAGTTCATCCAGAGTGATCATGGGCCTCTTGGCTGCTCTGATCATCATCTCCTTGTATGAGCTGAAAGTTTAGAGGGACGGCCAGGTCTTGGTAGATTTGCAGTGGTCTGATACTCCTTCCATTTCAATATTATCGCTTGCACAGTGCTCCTTGGGATGTTTAAAGCTTGGGAAATCTTTTTGTATCCAAATCCGGCTTTAAACTTCTTCACAACTGTATCTCGGACTTGCCTGGTGTGTTCCTTGTTCTTCATGATGCTCTCTGCGCTTTTAACGGACCTCTGAGACTATCACAGTGCAGGTGCATTTATACGGAGACTTGATTACACACAGGTGGATTGTATTTATCATCATTAGTCATTTAGGTCAACATTGGATCATTCAGAGATCCTCACTGAACTTCTGGAGAGAGTTTGCTGCACTGAAAGTAAAGGGGCTGAATCATTTTGCACGCCCAATTTTTCAGTTTTTGATTTGTTAAAAAAGTTTGAAATATCCAATAAATGTCGTTCCACTTCATGATTGTGTCCCACTTGTTGTTGATTCTTCACAAAAAAATACAGTTTTATATCTTTATGTTTGAAGCCTGGAATGTGGCAAAAGGTCGCAAAGTTCAAGGGGGCCGAATACTTTCGCAAGGCACTGTATATCCAAAATGTCCATTTATTTGGCGATTTTGATCCAGAAAAACACCGGTTCCAACTTGCTCAACGTGACTACAAAATATCTCAAAAGTTACCTGTAAACTTTGACAAAACATTTCAAACTACTTTTGTAATACAACTTTAGGTATTTTTTTTAAGTAAAGAATCGATCAAATTGAAGACGGGATGATCTGTGTTCAATACAGGAAGAAAACAAACTGACGCTACCTTTCTGGTCACGCGCCTCTATCTAACAGTACACTTGATGTGACCCTCGTTTTGAACAGGGCTACTTCTTCATTACACAAAGGAAAAACCTCAACCAATTTGTAAAGACTGGTGACATCCAGTGGAAGCGGTAGGAACTGCAAGAAGGTCCCTTAGAAATCTGGATTCCCAACGAAAACATTGAAAAGAGAGTGACCTCAAAAAAAAAAATTCTGAATGGTTTTTCCTCTGGGTTTCGCCTGCTACATAAGTAGCAGACATGTTTCAAACTGTTTTAGAAACGTCAGAGTGTTTTCTATCCAAATCGACTAATAATATGCATATCTTAACTTCTGGGGATGAGTAGCAGGCAGTTGAATTTGGGCATGCATTTCATCCGGACGTGAAAATACTGCCCCCTGTCACCAAGAAGTTAATGCAGGGAAACTTAAATCAATTTTGCCTAATTTCTATCAGCATATTAAATGTGCAACCAGAGGGTAAAATTATAGATGACCTTTACTCCACACACAGAGACGCATACAAAGCTCTCCCTTTCCCTCCATTTGGCAAATCTGACCTGCTTACAAGCAATAATTAAAGAAGGAAGCACCAGTGACTCGTTCTATAATAAAGTGGTCAGATGAAGCAGATGCTAAGCTACAGGACTGTTTTGCTAGCACAGACTGGAATATGTTCCGGGATTTTTCCGATGGCATTGAGGAGTACACCACATCAGTCACTGGGTTTATCATTAAGTGCATCAAGGATGTTGCCCCCACAGTGACTGTACGTACCTACCCCAACCAGAAACCATGGATTACAGGCAACATTCACACTGAGCTAAAGGGTAGAACTGCTACTTTCAAGGAGCAGGACTCTAACCCGGAAGCTTATAAGAAATCCTGCTATGCCATCCGACGAACCATCAAACAGGAAAAGCGTCAATACAGGACTAAGATCGAATCGTACTACTACTCCAACGCTTGTTGGATGTGGCAGGGCTTGCAAACTATTACAGACTATAAAGGGAAGCACAGCCGAGAGCTGCCCACTGACACGAGCCTAAGGTACCAGATGAGCGAAATAACTTCTACGCTCGCTTCGAGGCAAGTAACAATGAAACATGCATGAGAGCATCAGCTGTTCCAGACGACTGTGTGATCACGCTCTCCACAGCCGATTTGAGTAAGACCCTTTAAACAGGTCAACATTCACAAATCCGGTCCCTGCTCATCTGTGTGAACGGGCCTTACGCATGCTGCAGGGAGGCATGAGGACTGCAGATGTGGCTAGGGCAATAAATTGCAATATCTGTACTGTGAGACATCTAAGAGCTACAGGGAGCTACAGGGAGCTAGGACGGACAGCTGATTGACCTCACAGTAGCAGACCACATGTAACAACACCTGCACAGGATCGGTACATCCGAACATCACACCTGCGGGACAGGTACAGGATGGCAACAACAACTGCCCGAGTTACACCAGGAATGCACAATCCCTCCATCAGTGCTCAGACTGTCCGCAATAGGCTGAGAGACTGAGGGCTTGTAGGCCTGTTGTACGGCAGGTCCTCACCAGACATCACCGTCAACAACGTTGCCTATGGGCACAAACCCATCGTCGCTGGACCAGACAGGACTGGCAAAAAGTGCTCTTCACGGAGGAGTCGTGGTTTTGTCTCACCAGGGGTGATAGCCGGATTCGCGTTTATCGTCGAAGGAGTGAGCGTTACGATTTGAGCGGGATCGATTTGGAGGTGGAGGGTCCGTCATGGTCTGGGGCGGTGTGTCACAGCATCATATACTGAGCTTGTTGTTATTGCAGGCAATCTCAAAGTTGTGTGTTACAGGGAAGACATCCTCCTTCCTCCTGTGGTACCCTTCCTACAGGCTCATCCTGACAATACCCTCCAGCATGACAATGCCACCAGCCATACTGCTCGTTCTGTGTGTGATTTCCTGCAAGACAGGAATGTCAGTGTTCTGCCATGGCCAGCGAAGAGCCCGGATCTCAATCCTATTGAGCACGTCTGGGACCTGTTGGATCGGAGGGTGAGGGCTAGGGCCATTCCCCCCAGAAAAGTCTGGGAACTTGCAGGTGCCTTGGTGGAAGAGTGGGGTAACATCTCACAGCAAGGACTGGCATATCTGGTTCAGTCCATGAGGAGGAGATGCACTGCAGTACTTAATGCAGCTGGTGGCCACACCAGATACTGACTGTTACTTTTGATTTTGACCCCTCCTTTGTTCAGGGACACATTGTTCTGTTTCTGTTAGTCACATGTCTGTGGAACTTGTCCAGTTTATGTCTCAGTTGTTGAGTCTTGTTATGTTCATACAAGTATTTCCACATGTTAAGTGATAAACGCAGTTGACAGTGAGAGGATGTTTCTTTTTCTGCTGAGTTTAGCTCCTTATTTACTGCTGCTCTTTAATTATTTGTTATTCTTATCTCTTACTTTTTGGGGGGGTATTCTCTTTAAACTGCATTGTTGGTTAAGGGCTTGTAAGTTAGCATTTCACTGTAAGGTCTATTACACCTGATGTATTCGGCGCATGTGACAAATAGCATTTGATTTGATTTGAAAGGATGTTCTAACTCTCATGTACTAACCCAGGCGGAGGGCTCTACTCTGCTCAGCTCACAGCTCAACCCTAGCCAACCTTATTCTCATCTGTTTGCTGTTGTCTTTCTCCTCTCTGTCTCTTCCACTCTGTCATCCTCTCTCTCTCCCTCTCTCTCTCCCTGCTGTTGTCACACAGTATCACTACTAAGTTGGAGCGTGCGCTGGAGAAGGTGGCCCCCCTGCTCAGGGAGATCTTTGTGGACTTTGCACCGTTCCTCTCTAGGACCCTGTTGGGAAGCCATGGTCAGGAGCTGCTCATAGAAGGTATAGGTGTTGTATAGTGTCTCTGTGTGTCCCTCTGTCTATCCCTTAGTATGTCTGTCTTCTTCTGTCCCTCTGTCTGTCCACTGGCTGCTGTGTCACTGCTGGATGTCTAGTAATGTAGCCCGAGAGGGCTACCACGCACACACACACACATGCACTCACACAGGCACTCACACACACACAGGCACACACACACACAGGCACACACACACACAGGCACACAGGCACACACAGGCGCACACACACACACACACACACACACACACACACACACACACACACACACAATAAACAATTAATGGAGAGTTGAAAGGTGTGAATGTTGTCTGATCCCTTCACTCTGCCTCTCTGTCAGAACGCTGGCCAAGCTGACAGATACACACACACACACCTGGCATGCTGAGCACAGACTGTGTACAAACCAGGCAAACACAACACACTTCATCAAGTATTCAGTATTCAGTATTCATAAAGCATACCATAGTACAAATGCTGGGATCAGGTCTGGGATCAGTTTTACCTTAGAGTTCATTCTGAATAATATTACATGGACAGTAGAGACCTGATCCTAGATCAGCACTCTTACTTTGAGATGCTTTGCCCAGACTTTTACCAAGGAAAAGTGGCTGTTTTTCCTGAATCAGGGCCCTGGTGGAAAGTCTCTCCATTTAGTAGTAATTACCATCCATACATCACTCAAATTATCCGGGGTCACGCCCCAAGTGCCCCCTCACCCACCCCCCTCTCCTCTCCTTCTCTCCTCATCACCCCTCCTCTCCCCCTCTCTAGACATGTTGTCAGTGTGGTAATCATGCCCAGACATCCTGGCCTGGCCCCTGGCCCATGATACACTTGGAGTTGAGAGGGAGGCCCCTGGGCGAACAGAGCTGTCGTTGTGATGGCCTTCCCTCTCTCCTCTCCTTCCCCCTTCCCTCTCTCCTCCCCTCTCCTTCCCCCTTCCCTCTCTCCTCTCCTCTCTTTCCCCCTTCCCTCTCTCCTCTCCTTCCCTCTCTCCTTTGCTCTCCTTCCCCCTCCCTACCTCTCCTCTCTCTGCCTTTCCACTCCTTCCCCCCCTACCAGTACACTGCTCCACAATGCCACATTCACCCCAGTGATTTAACTCTGCCCTGCTCACAGGAAAGGCATGGTCAGAGGGGTAGAGCCTGTTTAAATAGAACACATATAGTTTGTGTACCACTGTACGGCCAGGGTCCATGGTCATTAGGCCAGCATACCAGAGTATGGCCGGGGCGCTAGGGGCCAGGGTCACCCTACCACCTGACCCCCTGTGTCAGAGAGAGCGGAGTGATGAGAGAACTGGTCATTGCAGTCACAAGAGGTCAGCTGTGGTTGAATGTAGCTGTGTGTGTGTGTGTGTGTGTGTGTGTGTGTGTGTGTGTGTGTGTGTGTGTGTGTGTGTGTGTGTGTGTGTGTGTGTGTGTGTGTGTGTGTGTGTAATAGGTCATCTGTAGCTGTCTGTGAACTAGAGAGGGTCAGGTAACATCCCCTGTTTACAACAGTCTTAGAGGCTCAGACTGTTTCAGTGCTGTGCAAGATTCACATTATACAACAGTACACTTTGTCTCCATCCCAAATAGCACCCTATTTCCTATGTAGTGCACTCCATAGGGTTCTTGTCAACATGAATTCAATATAGAGGGAATAGGGTGCCATTTGTTACACACACTTTGTCTCTATCTCAGTGGTTTGTAGGCAGCTATATTGTTTTATTATTGTAACATGTAAGGTCATTTCCCCTTTCCAATCCTGGCAAGCTCTTTCTTTGCATCAACGGTAAAACGGAAGAGATGTTTGACATGCATGAGATGGTCTCTGTCTGTGTGTTTATAAACATGTTGACATCTCATCTCTGGTTGTTGACTCATGCTGTCAATCACACTGACTGACATCTTCATGCAACCATGCCAACGGGTCCTGGCCCCACCAATCTATAATGAGTCGTCCAGAGTGTCTTCTTCTCTGGTAATGAGTACAATGTTAGCCCCTCCAACCTGTCAATGGAGAGGTTTCGCAGTGACTTATATGAAGGCGCTAGGAACTGTTGAGCCAAGCCAAACTGTCCTGTGTGTTGTATGACAACTCTGCTTCTAACCCTGTCTCGTCCTGTCCTGTCCTGTCTGCTCCACCAGGTTTGGTGTGTATGAAGTCCAGCACCTCCGTAGTAGAACTAGTCATGCTGCTCTGCTCTCAGGTGAGATTATCTCTTTCTTCTCACACATCCCTCCTTTTCTCTCCCTCTCTGCTTCTTCCTTCCTCCCACATCCCTCTCTTCCCTCCACTGCCTCCGTTCTCTCGTCTCTATCTCTTCCTCCCTCCTTTCTCCTCTCCCTCTGGCCTCCTCTCCTTCCTGTGATGGACTCTGAAGACGAGGATGCTTCCAGCTCTAGTTCTCTGGGTCGTTCCACGAAAGGAGTCCCTTTTGCATCCCTTTGATATTTTAAATAGAGTTTTTGCACCAATATTCCGTTTAGGAATGAAAAACCCTTTAATATAGACCACATTGAAAACTCAATAAATCAGATTTTTTATATAAAGAAAGACTTGTTAAAGTGCCAAAATTCAAAAGATTTTAACCCACTGAACCCCAATATTTCTCAACGTTTTCACATCATTCAAAAGCCCTAGTTATTTTGTTGCTTTGATAAATGAATTAAAGGTAAAAAAAGTGGAGATCTATGTCGGTTGAGCACAACACATCAACCCTGCTAACCATAGATGACAGGCTACAAATATTTTAACAATTAAAAGAACATTGTGAAGCTTGCATTCAATTTCCCCTTCGTGGTGAACACAACAATTCTCCCTGTCACAAGGCTATTTATGGCTGATTTAAGATGAAATCGTCAGCCCTGTTACTTTATTTGGGACTAAATACAGTTGAAGTCGGAAGTTTACATACACTTAGGTTGGAGTCATTAAAACTTGTTTTTCAACCACTCCACAAATTTCTTGAACAAACTATAGTTTTGGCAAGTCGGTTAGGACATCTACTTTGTGCATGACACAAGTAGTTTTTCCAACAATTGATTACAGACAGATTATTTTACTTATAATTCACTGTATTACAATTCCAGTGGGTCAGAAGTTTACATACACTAAGTTGACTGTGCCTTTAAACAGCTTGGAAAATTCCAGAAAAGGATGTCATGGCTTTAGAAGCTTCTGATAGGCTAATTGACATAATTTGAGTCAATTGGAGGTGTATATGTGGATATATTTCAAGGCCTACCTTCAAACTTGCTTGACATCATGGGAAAATCAAAAGAAATCAGCCAAGACTTCAGAAAAATAATTGTACACCTCCACAAGTCTGATTCATCATTGGGAACAATTTCCAAATGCCTGAAGGTACCACGTTCATTTGTACAAACAATAGTACGCAAGTATAAACACCATGGGACCAAGCAGCCATCATACCGCTCAGGAAGGAGACGCGTTCTGTCTCCTTGAGATGAACGCACTTTGGTGCGAAAAGTGCCAATCAATCCCATAACAACAGCAAAGGAAATTGTGAAGATGCTGGAGGAAACAGGTACAAAAGTATCTATATCCACAGTAAAACGAGTCCTATATCGACATAACCTGAAAGGCCGCTCAGCAAGGAAGAAGCCACTGCTCCAAAACCGCCATTAAAAAGCCAGACTACGGTTTGCAACTGCACATGGGGACAAAGATCATTCTTTTTGGAGAAATGTCCTCTGGTCTGATGAAACAAAAATAGATCTGTTTGGCCATAATGACCATCGTTATGTTTGGAGGAAAAAGGGGGAGGCTTGCAACCCGAAGAACACCCTCCCAGCCATGAAGCACGGTGGTGGCAGCATCATGTTGTGGTGATGCTTTGCTGCAGGAGGTACTGGTGCACTTCACAAACTAGATGGCATCATGAGGATGGAAAATGAGGATGGAAAACATCTCAAGACATCAGTCAGGAAGTTAAAGCTTGGTCGCAAATGGGTCTTCCAAATGGACAATGACCTCAAGCATACTTCCAAAGTTGTGGCAAAATGGCTTAAGGACAACAAAGTCAAGGTATTGGAGTGGCCATCACAAAGCCCTGACCTCAATTCCATATAAAATTTATGGGCATAACTGAAAAAGCATGTATGATCAAGGAGTCCTACAAACCTGACTCAGTTACACCAGCTCTGTCAGGAGGAATGGGCCCAAATTCATCCAATTTATTGTGGGAAGCTTGTGGAAGGCTACCCGAAACGTTTGACCCAAGTTAAACAATTTAAATGCAATGCTACCAAATACTAATTGAGTGTATGTAAACTTTTGACCCACTGGGAATGTAATGAAAGAAATAAAAGCTGAAATAAATCATTCTCTCTATTATTATTCTGAGATTTCACATTCTTAAAATAAAGTGGTGATCCTAACTGACCTAAAACAGAGAATTTTTACTAGGATTAAATGTCAGGAATTGAGAAAAATGAGTTTAAATGTATTTGGCTAAGGTGTATGTAAACTTCTGACTTCAACTGTAGGTAGTTACTATAGTATCTTTTTAAAATGGAATCTCTTGAGATGGGAAATGTTTTTAATTCAATAGAACATGTGTTCTTCATGATAATGTTAGAATTAGGTGAAATAAAAAATTATAAAAAATTCAGAAAGTTACAGTACCCAAAGGGACTAATTTCATGGAACACCCCTCTGTGATCAGTCCTCACCCCCACCCTGTCCCCTTACACCTCCCCGTCCCCTTATCTCCTCCCTGTCTCCTTACCTCCTCCCTGTCCCCTTATCTCCTCCCCGTCCCCTTACCACCTCCCTGTCTCCTTACCTCCTCCCTGTCTCCTTACCTCCTCCCTGTCTCCTTACCACCTCCCCGTCCCCTTACCTCCTCCCTGTCTCCTTACCTCCTCCCTGTCTCCTTTCTCCTCCCTGTCTCCTTACCTCCTCCCTGTCCCCTTACCTCCTCCCTGTCTCCTTACCTCCTCCCTGTCCCCTTACCTCCTCCCTGTCCCCTTATCTCCTCCCTGTCCTCATTTCTCCTCCCTGTCCCCTTACCTCCTCCCTGTCCTCATTTCTCCTCCCTGTCCCCTTATCTCCTCCCTGTCCTCATTTCTCCTCCCTGTCCCCTTACCTCCTCCCTGTCCTCTTATCTCCTCCCTGTCCCCTTACCTCTTGCCTGTCCTTATATCTCCTCCCAGTCTCCTTACCTCCTCCCTGTCCCCTGATCTCCTCCCTGTCCCCTGATCTCCTCCCTGTCCTCATAGTGGATCAGCTCCACCTCATGTGGGACTGATCACCTCCTCTAGTTAAGCCCAATGATGTATAGTGTCTTCAGAAAGTATTCATATCCCTTGACTTATTCCACATTTTGTTTTGTTATAACCTGAATTCAAAATGCATTAAATCGATTATTTTTCTCACCCATCTACAGACAATACCCCATAATGACAAAGTGAGAAAAAAAATGAAATTGTATATTTTAATTTACACAAGTATTCATAACCCCTGAATCAATAATTTTTAGAAGCACTTTTGCAGCATTTACAGCTGTGAGTATTTTGGGGGTAAGTCTAAGACCTTTGCACACCTGGATGGTACAATATTTGCCCATTATTCTTTTTTAAATTCTTCAATCTCTATCAAGTAGATTTTCGTGAATTAGATTTTCGTGAATTCGTCTCCCAGTGTCTGTTGGAAAGCAAACTGAACCAGATTTTCGTCTAGGATTTTGCCTATGCTTATAGCTGTATTCTGTTTGTTTTTATTTAAAAAGACTCCATAGTCCTTGCCAATGTCAAGTATACCCATAACATGATGCAAACACCACCATGCTTGAAAATAGCAAGAGTGGTACTCAGTAATGTGTTGTGTTGGATTTGCCACAAACATAACGCTTTGTATTCAGAACAAATTGTTCATTTCTTTGCAAAAGGTTTTGGAATATTGTTATTCTGTACAGGCTTCCTTCAATTCACTCTATAATTTAGGTTAGTATTGTGGAGTAACTACAATGTTGTTGATTCATCCTCAGTTTTCTCAAATTACAACCATTCAACTCTGTAACGTTTTATAAATCACCATTGGCCTCATGGTGAAATCCCTGACCAGTTTCCTTCCTCTCCTGCAACTGAGTTATGAATAACGCCTGTATCTTTGTAGTGACTGGGTGTAATTGATACACCATCAGAAGCCTAATTAATAACTTCACCATGCTCAAAAAGATATTCAGGGTCAGCTTTTTTAAATTTGTATTATTATATATTTTTACATCTACCAATCGGTGCTCTTTGTGAGGTTTGGAAAACCTCCCTGGTCTTTGTGGTAGAATCTGTGTTTGAAATACAATACTCGACTGAGGGACCTTTACAGATAAGTGTATGTGTGGAGAACAGAGATTATGTTAATCACTATTATTGAACACGGAATGAGTCCATGTAACTTAATATGCGATTTGTTCAGCACATTTTTACCCCTGAACTTATTTTGGCTTGCCACAATAAAGGTGTTGAATACTTTTTGACTCAAGACATTTCTGCTTTGCAGTGTTTATTCATTTCTAAAATGTTCTACAAATAAATCTCCACTTTGACATTTTGGGGTATTGTGTGTAGATCAGTGACACAAAATCTAAATGTAATGAATTTTAACTTCATGCTGTACACAACAAAATTTAGAAAAAGTAAAGGTGTGTGAATACTTCTGAAGGCAAAGTATTGGCCATTGAGAGGCTTTGAAGATACCAGTCGGCCATATTAGGAGCAGTGAATGGAATTCTACAGTATTTCAAATAAATGTTTTAGGGACACAATTGCATGTATTTAAGTAGTTGTTCTTGCAGTGTAGACAGTAACATTTGTAATCTAAAAAAATATATACTTTAAGGATTTGTTTTAAATATATTTTTCATGTTTATGTTTAGCTCACATAATATAACAAAACAAGTATGCATTAAGGTGTCTGAAATAGAATAAATGTGGCAAAACAAATGTAGACATTAATAAATGCATTTCTATAGCTTCCTAAATATTTTTACGACGTTGGGGGAGTGTCAAGACATCATCCTCTATCAGTCATCTAGTGTATATATAAACCATTGGTTAAGTCTTTTACATCTCAACGGGTCACAGTCTCAATGTAGCAGTAAGAACAGAATAGGAGATAGTTAACATACCTTCTGTCTGCAGGGCCAGTCAGTGAGTCCATAAGGAAGACAATTGGTGGTGCCTCTCCCGCTAAGTATCCAGTCTGCAGGGATGGAGGCTGCAGTAGGAGGTGCGGTGCCCAGAGCCCAGAGCTTGTGTGTAACAAACCATTTAAAATTTCGAAATTCAGGAACCCTGAACCAATAGGATCATCTTCATAGGTGAAGCACTCCCAGACACCACAGATTATCAGCTTTTCTTATCTGAGCTCCTGAGCGGCGCCCATTACCCTGGCTGCAGGTCAGCCCATAGCTAAATATTCTGGGTTCTGTTGCAGGTCAGACCATAACCAGGGGTTCTGCAGGTCAGCCCATAACCAGAGGTTCTGCAGGTCAGCCCATAGACAGAGGTTCTGCAGGTCAGCCCATAGACAGAAGTTCTGCAGGTCAGCCCATAGACAGAAGTTCTGCAGGTCAGCCCATAGACAGAGGTTCTGCAGGTCAGCCCATAGACAGAGGTTCTGCAGGTCAGCCCATAGACAGAGGTTCTGCAGGTCAGCCCATATCCAGAGGTTCTGCAGGTCAGCCCGTCAGATCCCTTACATACCCATGCATCTGTTATTAGAAGGCTGAGATTAAGGAACATTCCTCTCTCTCTATTCACACAACTGCCCGAGCCTTGCAGTAGTGAATCCCGCTGTTACTGCTGTTCTTTTGAAGTTTCTGAGGGAATGTTCCCTGAGTCTTGCTCTCTATTCTGTCTGTCTGTCTTTCTGGAGGCTAACCTATCACTGTGGCTCTGGGATGTCTACCTTCTCTTCCTACCTCCTGTATTTACTGAGGGCTGGGAGTGTCAGCGAGCCGTATACCCCCCTCACAGAGTAACCCCCCCCCCCCCCCCATTCCCCCCACCCATGACACAGATAGTATTACTGCGGCTCCAATAGTTCCTGTCATTAGGGACTCCTGGGATGAAACCCAGCCTGAGATATCGACCCGTCAACAAAGCTGAAAGTGGATATGCTTGGGCTGAGTTGGAACCACAGCTAGCTTTATCCAGCAGCACTGGCAGGGATGAGCACAGTGGAACTTGTTAATCCTGATCTGATTCCATCAGTAGTAACTTTCCTGTATGGGGCTAGGACAAGGCTGTATGGGGCTAGGACACGGCTGTATGGGGCTAGGACACAGCTGTATGGGGCTAGGACACAGCTGTATGGGGCTAGGACAAGGCTGTATGGGGCTAGGACAAGGCTGTATGGGGCTAGGACAAGGCTGTATGGGGCTAGGACACAGCTGTATGTGGCTGGGGCGGAGACTGGGGCTAAATGGGGCTAGGACACGGTTGTATGGAGCTGGGGTTTTATGGGGCTCGGATAGGCAGCACACTCTTTGTATCTCTTCACAGACGGCCTGGTGAATGAGAAGGTCAAACAGCTTTGTTTCTTGTAACAGCTTAAACACACAGATGATCTGCAGTGGATCCTGGGAGATTTACTGACAGAGAACCTCCAGATATGGAGAGAAGAGCAGATAAAAGACTTCAGCCTGGATTGAGATACCTCAATACTGCTGTCTGCCTGACGCCTACTGACGTTTGGGAGTATGGATGGCTGCAGAGGAACAAGAGGCTTGTGTGTAACAAACAATTTAAAATTATAAAATTCAGGAACCCTGAACCAATAGGATAATCTTCATAGGTGAAACACTCCCAGACACCACAGATTATCAGCTTTTCTTATCTGAGCTCCTGAGCTACGCCCATTAACCTGGCTGCAGGTCAGCCCATAGCTAAATATTCTGGGTTCTGTTGCAGGTCAGACCATCACCAGGGGTTCTGCAGGTCAGCACATAGACAGAGGTTATGGGTTCTGTTTCTCTGCCTCTACATGAAGGATCATGTTACTTCCTCCTGGAGAAGCATGTCAGGCCTAATTCCGTTCAAACAGGCAATAATGGGCTTTCCCCAAATCCCTGCAGTCACAGCCCAGCCCCTTTGGAGCCCTGCTGCTCAGAAAAAAACTCAAAGGAAGAAAACATCTGAAGCTCCATCCCACTGTAACGGTAACTAGGGATTTTACTGTACCGTAACTCAGTTAGACAAGATAGAAGATCCCATCGGTTCAGAGTTTTCCCCCTCCTACCTGATGTCCCTTTCCTGGCGCTGCATGAGACACATCTGCTTTGATTTCCATATATATTTTTGTCACGTGAGTGCAGTACGAGCAGATCCTCAGAAGACGGGCCGAACATGAGCCCTGTTCAAATCAGTAACAGCGGATGATGTAGCAGAGAGAGAGACAGAGAAAGATAGAGGTCAGGAAAAAAAGATGTGGAGACCAGATGCCCAGCATATCAGCACCGTCTCTCTCACCGTAACGTAATGTGAGGTGGAACTGTGTTCTCTAGCCTGGTGCAGTCTGTCCCACACTACAGGAACTATGGCATGCTACCATACACTATTTAGACAATGGCAATCTGCAGTCACAAATGTTTATCCTGAAATCCTTTGAATTTTGCATCGCACACAATGTTTGCTTTTCTGCTACACATAACTAAAGAGCCTCACCCTCTGTTCCAAAAGGCGGTGTGGAACTACAGAGATTTTCTTACTGTTTCTGAGATGCAGAATCTAATTTGTTAGCCTCTTCTATGCATGAGATTCAGTTGGTTTTATACCTGACACTTGGCTAGCATTGACAACTGGGAAACTTTTCCCCTTTTATATTTATTTTCTTTTTTTCTCTTTGTATTTTGAACTGTGGCCTGTGTTTTCCCTTCCATTTGCTCCACAGTGAGTGAGCAGAGAGCCCAGGTTCCCACAGTGCAAGGCCCTCTCCTCTCCTCCGCTCCCAAACGGCTTTTTAATCATTCCCAGACAGGGTAGTGATGGTGCTGGGGAGAGGGTGGGGGGTGCCGTGGCCTTGGGGCCGTAGCCGCTCTAGGCTCAGTAGATGGCTCCCCTCTCCTCAGTCATCTGTCAGTGTGCGGACGGAGGAAATGGCTGTATTTAAGGCAGAGGATACAGTTTCATCCCCGATTACATCTCTCCTGTGTTTACCGATCTGTTCACAGAGAAAGATCTCGTCCCGAATGCCACCCTATTTCCTATTTAGTGCACTACTTTTGACCAGGGCCCATAGGGCTCTCCTCAAAAGTAGTACATATGTTGCCATTTGGGATGCATCTGAAGAGGGCAGGCACACTCACACATGCAGGGCAGAGATTCAGCTTTTTATAGCCAGCGCATCTCTTTGAAAGGATTCAATGACCTTAATGCCTTCTTTGTTTTGTTACTTCAATTAGAAAAAATGGAATGTGCGATGTCCATTTGAATTGCAACGGAGACTGGCCTTGCAGAGAGATCCATGTGTTTCTCAGAGACTCTGTCGCTTTTTATTGCATTAAAGGGGCTGATTTTATTGTGCAGGTTTTTTCGTTTTGGAAATGTTTTTCTGGTTTGTGAAGCTTTCTTGGCAAAGTGTTCCATAATTGTTGTTTTATTACTACGTTATTGTTACTTTATTGCCTCCATGTGATTTTTATTGAAAATTAGCCCATTGATATGTTTTTATAGCCATCGCCTAGTAGCGCTGATTAGAATGTAATGAGCTCTGGGCTTTTACGTCTTGCACTGTTTACAGACGGTGTTTGAATAGCAAAAGCGACAGCAGACAGCCCTGTTTAATTCTGTGGCAGAGGGGTAAGTATTTGAAGTAGGTGTTGTTAGTACACACGCAAGCTATCAGAGAGTAATATAGTATTCTAATCCAAGTCAAAAAGTTTTCGCCAAAACTGAATCTCTCCAGCGTCTTGAAAAGGTCACCCCACTTAACTTTGTGGAAGGCTTTGTCTGACATACAGCCATGGAGCCAGTATGAACAACTAACTATCCAACGTTCCTCCTCTCCGCTCCTCTTTCTATCTTCCTCTTCTCTTCTTCTCTTCCTTCTGTCTTAGGAGTGGCAGAACTCAATCCAGAAAAATGCCGGCCTCGCCTTCATCGAGCTCATCAACGAGGGAAGGTATGTATCATATTCAGACACATACACACCATATGTCTTAAAATGTATTTCCATTCTAGATCCTATTTTCCCTAAACCTAACCCTGAACATAAATCTAACTCCTAAACCTAACCCCTAACCCTAATTGTAACCCTAACCCCTAAGCCTAAAATAGCCTTTGTCCTTGTGGGGACATGGAAAATGTCCTCACGAGGGAGATAGTTCCTTGCTTTACTATCCTTGTGAGGACTTTTGTGGATTTCTGATACACACACACACCAGCTCTGAACAGGTTGTTAGGTCCAGTGGCAGCAATAGATTAGCAGTAAGCTGCTGGCCCCTAGAGCGTGGGGTGCTGTACTGTATCATGTAAGAATTGTTGTGCTCTATAGGGGTTAAGGTAAATAAGATTGGTGTGACAGAGTGATGTAACAATATCAACACGATAGTGTTTCCCCTCTATCTGTGTGTTCCCCACCCCTCTATGTGAGTGTAGCAGGCTCAGATCAGGCAGGGTGTTATATAACAGATCAGCCTCCAACTCCATCTGGTGACCCATCTGTGTAACCCTCTTACATCCAAACTGCCCAGCTCCAGCCCTATACCCCAACTATACCCCAGTGCAACCTCACTGTTCCCAACCCAGCACAGTCTTAGCCTTCTCAGGCACCTCCTGTCCGGCCTCTTTATCCAGGCCCCCTGTCCGGCCTGGATAAAGAGCCTTACTCAGTGGGGGCCACTCTGCCTCTCTGCTGCACGGCTACTCTATCACTCTACTGCTCTGTCACGTGGTGTTGTCCAGGGTGCTGCTGGCAGATCTCATTTCTCCTGCATCTGAGCTGCGTCCCAAATGGCACCCTATTACCTATGTAGTGTGCAGTGCTGAGCGAATAGTTATTTCTGAGGTTGTTTTGGTTCGGTTATTAAACTATTTTTAATTTGGTTTCAATAAATAAATAAAAAACATGCACAATGCGCTATGTGTGTTGAATGCTGTAACAACACAGAATAAAACTATTAATAAAAGTCCCATGATGGAAGTGACTGCCCATTACTCCTTATCACTTAATAATAATTTATTCAAATGATTTACTTTAATAACATATTTCAGTTGTTGTGTATTTTACATTTGTTTTATTCGATTACTTATTTATTTCCTTCCAAGTCATAATCAGCTGCTGTTTATGCTGTCTGACAAAATCACAATTTTAGTTTGTTCAAAGTAAATAAGGCATACTTTTATGACTGCTGAATACCAACTATCATTCACTTAGATTGTGTATTTTCAGGAAGCAACTGCTCTCTAATCCCTCTCCATCGTGCAATCTTCTCTCCCTATCCATGTCTGCCCACACTAACCTAACGTAGCAGGCTTAAAATAAACACACAGACCAGACAAATATGCACGCAATGGATTATGGTCGTTGTAGTTAATTATCACGTTTTCTGCGCTGAACTATGTCGAATATTGGCCTGTTGGAAACAACAACTCCCTACTACATCGCACAGTTCGAGCTTGATTTGATTTATCTCTAGAGAATTTGTGCAATGTGCTCATTGAGCTTACAGAAAGAAGCAGAACTAAATGAAATTCAAATAATTTAACCAATGTCAGTCAATTAGTTGTTTAATAACAGAAATTCCAGTTAATCCCTCAGCACTAGTAGTGCACTATATAGGGAATAGGGTGCCATTTGGGACGGAGACCTGCTATCTCTAAACAACCAGCATACCAGCCAGCTGCAGTCCTCTGAACTATAATCAACCAGCTAACCAACCAGCTGCAGTCCTCTGAACTATAATCAACCAGCATACCAGCCAGCTGCAGTCCTCTGAACTATAATCAACCAGCTAACCAACCAGCTGCAGTCCTCTGAACTATAATCAACCAGCATACCAACCAGCTGCAGTCCTCTGAACTATAATCAACCAGCATACCAACCAGCTGCAGTCCTCTGAACTATAATCAACCAGCATACCAGCCAGCTGCAGTCCTCTGAACTATAATCAACCAGCTAACCAACCAGCTGCAGTCCTCTGAACTATAATCAACCAGCTAACCAACCAGCTGCAGTCCTCTGAACTATAATCAACCAGCATACCAGCTAGCTGCAGTCCTCTGAACTATAATCAACCAGCTAACCAGCCAGCTGCAGTCCTCTGAACTATAATCAACCAGCATACCAGCCAGCTGCAGTCCTCTGAACTATAATCAACCAGCTAACCAGCCAGCTGCAGTCCTCTGAACTATAATCAACCAGCTAACCAACCAGCTGCAGTCCTCTGAACTATAATCAACCAGCATACCAGCCAGCTGCAGTCCTCTGAACTATAATCAACCAGCTAACCAACCAGCTGCAGTCCTCTGAACTATAATCAACTAGCATACCAACCAGCTGCAGTCCTCTGAACTATAATCAACCAGCATACCAACCAGCTGCAGTCCTCTGAACTATAATCAACCAGCATACCAGCCAGCTGCAGTCCTCTGAACTATAATCAACCAGCTAACCAACCAGCTGCAGTCCTCTGAACTATAATCAACCAGCTAACCAACCAGCTGCAGTCCTCTGAACTATAATCAACCAGCATACCAGCCAGCTGCAGTCCTCTGAACTATAATCAACCAGCTAACCAGCCAGCTGCAGTCCTCTGAACTATAATCAACCAGCATACCAGCCAGCTGCAGTCCTCTGAACTATAATCAACCAGCTAACCAGCCAGCTGCAGTCCTCTGAACTATAATCAACCAGCTAACCAACCAGCTGCAGTCCTCTGAACTATAATCAACCAGCTAACCAACCAGCTGCAGTCCTCTGAACTATAATCAACCAGCTAACCAACCAGCTGCAGTCCTCTGAACTATAATCAACCAGCTAACCAACCAGCTGCAGTCCTCTGAACTATAATCAACCAGCTAACCAACCAGCTGCAGTCCTCTGAACTATAATCAACCAGCTAACCAACCAGCTGCAGTCCTCTGAACTATAATCAACCAGCTAACCAACCAGCTGCAGTCCTCTGAACTATAATCAACCAGCTAACCAACCAGCTGCAGTCCTCTGAACTATAATCAACCAGCATACCAGTCAGCTGCAGTCCTCTGAACTATAATCAACCAGCATACCAGCCAGCTGCAGTCCTCTGAACTATAATCAACCAGCTAACCAGCCAGCTGCAGTCCTCTGAACTATAATCAACCAGCTAACCAACCAGCTGCAGTCCTCTGAACTATAATCAACCAGCTAACCAACCAGCTGCAGTCCTCTGAACTATAATCAACCAGCTAACCAACCAGCTGCAGTCCTCTGAACTATAATCAACCAGCTAACCAACCAGCTGCAGTCCTCTGAACTATAATCAACCAGTTAACCAACCAGCTGCAGTCCTCTGAACTATAATCAACCAGCTAACCAACCAGCTGCAGTCCTCTGAACTATAATCAACCAGCTAACCAACCAGCTGCAGTCCTCTGAACTATAATCAACCAGCTAACCAACCAGCTGCAGTCCTCTGAACTATAATCAACCAGCATACCAGCCAGCTGCAGTCCTCTGAACTATAATCAACCAGCATACCAGCCAGCTGCAGTCCTCTGAACTATAATCAACCAGCTAACCAACCAGCTGCAGTCCTCTGAACTATAATCAACCAGCTAACCAACCTGTCCTGTAGAGCTCTCTAACCTATCAGCTAACCAACTAGCTAAACTAACCAGCTAACCAAATAACTACAATCCTAGTTTAGAACACTAACGTCTAAATAAGAGGAGATAAAGAATTGTTCAGAACTCAGAGTGTAGTTGTAGTTTGAAGCTTGTTAACACTAGTATGATGAATGCATCTCTGAGGCCTCTCCCTGAGACAAAGGATGCTTCCCAAATAGCATAGTACACTAGTACACTACATTTAACCAGGGCTCTATAATGGAAATAGGTTGCCATTTGTGATGCAGAAAGAGGGTATCAGAAGCCTTGTAATTGAAACAAAGCAGACCTAATTTGGTGTAAAATGGCATAACATCTCCACATAGTAGCCTGGCTGTTTTCGATTATTAAAAAGATTGAAGCGAGGGTAGAAGCAGGTGGAGTGTACACCAGGGAGGCTGAGGAGTCAGTCATGGGAGGAGAGGAGGCAATCAGGGCCAGAGACGACAGGGAGAGATGGAGATGAGGTTGGAGGGTCAGAAGGGAGGGGTTTGTGTGTCTATTTCTGTGTGTTCCAGGTTGTTGTGTCATGCTAGGAAGGACCACATCATTGTGTTGACTGACTGACTGTCTAGTATTCTGTCTTTCTGTCTGTCTGTTCCATGATTCTGTGTCATGCTATTAAGGACCGCATACTTTGTGTTGACTGACTGACTGTCTAGAGTTCTGTATCTGTTCCAGATTGCTGTGTCATGCTATGAAGGACCACATCGTGCGTGTTGCCAACGAGGCAGAGTTCATCCTCAACAGACAGAGAGCAGAAGATGTCCACAAACACGCTGAGTTTGAGGTACAGTACCTTATCTAACCTAGTCAACTGACTACAGCAGCCTCGCCAGTCCTTGCTCTGGAGTGACTGACTTCAGTGCTGCATCCCAAATGACACCCTGTTCCCTACATAGTGCACTAATTTTGACCAGGGCCCATAGAAATAGAGTGGCATTTAGGAGCCATCCCGGGTCTGTGAGAGAATAGTGCTGGATTAGCAGCAGCTCAGTACTCCTGTAGTCCCCCTGTGTCTCTCCAGGAGGATTATGGCCCTATCATTAGGCCACTCTAAGGGATTATAATAACCAGCCTGCTAGCAATATTAGTAAGCAGACTAAATGATACGCCAGCTTCATTCATATCTGGTCTTTATTAGCTTTAAGCCCGTCCAACAGTGTAATGAGTCTACCCCAGAGACGGTACTTACCCCACATATCAAACACACTGCCTGTTCTCACTACAAAGCATCAGAACACCAACACTCTCATTATTGATTTCTGTAGGAATTAGAGGTCGTCTGCAGTAATTAGACAGTAGCTGCATGCCAAATGGCACCCTATTTTCTTTATAGTGCGCTACTTTTTTATCAGGACCCAATAGTCTCTGGGCAAACGTAGTGCACCATATAGGGAATAGGGTTCTGTTTGGGGCGCAACCAGTCTTTAGTAATGCCACTTTCTGTGTCTAATGATTTCTTTATTAAATGGAAGGAAGCCTGAGAAGGAAAGGAGAGAGGAGCAGTTTTCTGAACTCAGGGAGATGCTCTGTTTAGAGGAATGTCATGCCTCTTTTAGACAGCAGGTAGAGCTGCTCTCTCTCTCTTTCCCACTCTCTTTCTCTCTCTATACATATATATATATATATATATATATATATATACAGTGCCTTGCGAAAGTATTCGGCCCCCTTGAACTTTGCGACCTTTTGCCACATTTCAGGCTTCAAACATAAAGATATAAAACTGTATTTTTTTGTGAAGAATCAACAACAAGTGGGACACAATCATGAAGTGGAACGACATTTATTGGATATTTCAAACTTTTTTAACAAATAAAAAATTGAAAAATTGGGCGTGCAAAATTATTCAGCCCCCTTAAGTTAATACTTTGTAGCGCCACCTTTTGCTGCGATTACAGTTGTAAGTCGCTTGGGGTATGTCTCTATCAGTTTTGCAAATCGAGAGACTGAAATTTTTTCCCATTCCTCCTTGCAAAACAGCTCGAGCTCAGTGAGGTTGGATGGAGAGCATTTGTGAACAGCAGTTTTCAGTTCTTTCCACAGATTCTCGATTGGATTCAGGTCTGGACTTTGACTTGGCCATTCTAACACCTGGATATGTTTATTTTTGAACCATTCCATTGTAGATTTTGCTTTATGTTTTGGATCATTGTCTTGTTGGAAGACAAATCTCCGTCCCAGTCTCAGGTCTTTTGCAGACTCCATCAGGTTTTCTTCCAGAATGGTCCTGTATTTGGCTCCATCCATCTTCCCATTCATTTTAACCATCTTCCCTGCCCCTGCTGAAGAAAAGCAGGCCCAAACCATGATGCTGCCACCACCATGTTTGACAGTGGGGATGGTGTGTTCAGAGGGATGAGCTGTGTTGCTTTCACGCCAAACATAACGTTTTGCATTGTTGCCAAAAAGTTCAATTTTGGTTTCATCTGACCAGAGCACCTTTTCCACATGTTTGGTGTGTCTCCCAGGTGGCTTGTGGCAAACTTTAAACAACACTTTTTATGGATATCTTTAAGAAATGGCTTTCTTCTTGCCACTCTTCCATAAAGGCCAGATTTGTGCAATATACGACTGATTGTTGTCCTATGGACAGAGTCTCCCACCTCAGCTGTAGATCTCTGCAGTTCATCCAGAGTGATCATGGGCCTCTTGGCTGCATCTCTGATCAGTCTTCTCCTTGTATGAGCTGAAAGTTTAGAGGGACGGCCAGGTCTTGGTAGATTTGCAGTGGTCTGATACTCCTTCCATTTCAATATTATCGCTTGCACAGTGCTCCTTGGGATGTTTAAAGCTTGGGAAATCTTTTTGTATCCAAATCCGGCTTTAAACTTCTTCACAACAGTATCTCGGACCTGCCTGGTGTGTTACTTGTTCTTCATGTGCAGGTGCATTTATACGGAGACTTGATTACACACAGGTGGATTGTATTTATCATCATTAGTCATTTAGGTCAACATTGGATCATTCAGAGATCCTCACTGAACTTCTGGAGAGAGTTTGCTGCACTGAAAGTAAAGGGGCTGAATAATTTTGCACGCCCAATTTTTCAGTTTTTGATTTGTTAAAAAAGTTTGAAATATCCAATAAATGTTGTTCCACTTCATGATTGTGTCCCACTTGTTGTTGATTCTTCACAAAAAAATACAGTTTTATATCTTTGTTTGAAGCCTGAAATGTGGCAAAAGGTCGCAAAGTTCAAGGGGGCCGAATACTTTCGCAAGGCACTGTATATATATATTTCTCTCTCTCTTTCTCTCTCTCTCTCTCTATATATATATACAGTGGGGCAAAAAAGTATTTAGTCAGCCACCAATTGTGCAAGTTCTCCCACTTAAAAAGATGAGAGAGGCCTGTAATTTTCATCATAGGTACACTTCAACTATGACAGACAAAATGAGAAAAAAAATCCAGAAAATCACATTGTAGGATTTTTTATGATTTTATTTACAAATTATGGTGGAAAATAAGTATTTGGTCAATAACAAAAATTTATCTCAATACCTTGTTATGTACCCTTTGTTGGCAATGACAGAGGTCAAACATTTTCTGTAAGTCTTCACAAGGTTTTCACACACTGTTGCTGGTATTTTGGCCCATTCCTCCATGCAGATCTCCTCTAGAGCAGTGATGTTTTGGGGCTGTTGCTGGGCAACACGGACTTTCAACTCCCTCCAAAGATTTTCTATGGGGTTGAGATCTGGAGACTGGCTAGGCCACTCCAGGACCTTGAAATACTTCTTACGAAGCCACTCCTTCGTTGCCCGGGCAGTGTGTTTGGGATCATTGTCATGCTGAAAGACCCAGCCACGTTTCATCTTCAATGCCCTTGCTGATGGAAGGAGGTTTTCACTCAAAATCTCACGATACATAGCCCCATTCATTCTTTCCTTTACACGGATCAGTCGTCCTGGTCCCTTTGCAGAAAAACAGCCCCAAAGCATGATGTTTCCACCCCCATGCTTCACAGTAGGTATGGTGTTCTTTGGATGCAACTCAGCATTCTTTGTCCTCCAAACACGACGAGTTGAGTTTTTACCAAAACGTTATATTTCGGTTTCATCTGACCATATGACATTCTCCCAATCTTCTTCTGGATCATCCAAATGCTCTCTAGCAAACTTTAGACGGGCCTGGACATGTACTGGCTTAAGCAGGGGGACACGTCTGGCACTGCAGGATTTGAGTCCCTGGCGCCGTAGTGTGTTACTGATGGTAGGCTTTGTTACTTTGGTCCCAGCTCTCTGCAGGTCATCCACTAGGTCCCCCCCCCCCGTGTGGTTCTGGGATTTTTGCTCACCGTTCTTGTGATCATTTTCACCCCACGGGGTGAGATCTTGCGTGGAGCCCCAGATCGAGGGAGATTATCAGTGGTTTTGTATGTCTTCCATTTCCTAATAATTGCTCCCACAGTTCATTTCTTCAAACCAAGCTGCTTACCTATTGCAGATTCAGTCTTCCCAGCCTGGTGCAGGTCTACAATTTTGTTTCTGGTGTCCTTTGACAGCTCTTTGGTCTTGGCCATAGTGGAGTTTGGAGTGTGACTGTTTGAGGTTGTGGACAGGTGTCTTTTATACTGATAACAAGTTCAAACAGGTGCCATTAATACAGGTAACGAATGGAGGACAGAGGAGCCTCTTAAAGAAGAAGTTACAGGTCTGTGAGAGCCAGAAATCGTGCTTGTTTGTAGGTGACCAAATACTTATTTTCCACCATAATTTGTAAATAAATTCATAAAAAATCCTACAATGTGATTTTCTGGATTTTTTTTTCTCATTTTGTCTGTCATAGTTGAAGTGTACCTATGATGAAAATTACAGGCCTCTCGTATTTTTAAGTGGGAGAACTTGCACAATTGGTGGCTGACTAAATACTTTTTTGCCCCACTGTATTATATATATATATATATATCTCTTTCTCACTTTCTTTAATTACCATCAAGAAAAGGTAGGGAGTGGGATGACACAATGTTGCTAGTCATATTGGAAGTGTCTTACCCAAGTACACAAACGCATGCACACACACACACACACACACACACACACACACACACACACACACACACACACACACACACACAGACCCTTCTTCTACCTCTGTTAGTAGCTTGTACATGTGAGGAGTGATGGGTTTCTTATCTTGGGGCAGCAGCCTTCCCCAAGCAGCTGTTAGATATCCTGTAGTCCTCTGCTAGAGGCTCCTTGACCTGCAAGATCAACTGGAGGAGACGGATAGATATGCAATGTCACCAGTAGCGAGGGAGGCTGCATCTCAAATGACACCCTATTCCCTGTACAGTACACTACTTCTGACCAGGGCCCATAGGGTGCCATTTGAGAAACACCCAGAGATTACCTGGCCCTCATCCCTCCTCTGGCCTCATCCCTTCTGTCTGACAACTCTAGACAGTCTACACTTTTCATCCAGCCATGTCTCTACTTTATTACCCCTCAAAACCCCTCCCTCACTCTACCCTCCATCCCCAGACAGATAGACATTTTTACATTAGGTTGGTGTCAGGGCAGCAGCCTCATATCCTGTTAAGTGATAAATAAGGTTTGATATTTGTCACAGCGTCACATAGTAACGTGAGATGACAAGCAGAGATTGAGTTATCTGCCATTTGAAGAATATGTTGAGGCATAATATCCGACACAATTCAAATATAGGGCCGGAAATTCAATTCACTTCCAGCTTCTGTTAGCAAATTAGATTGAGTATATGAGCAGGAAGGAGCAGCCCTGTGGCGATGGAGCAAGACAATCTTATTTTAGCAGGGAGAAGATGAAGTCAGATCCTGATCGGCTCCTCTAGAATCTAGATGACCTTTTTAGATGCTTCTACATTGTCTGTAGGAGATCACTGGGTGAGTCCCACCCTATTCCATATATAGTGCACTACTTTTTACCATAGCCATATGGGTCCTGGTTAAAACGGGTGTACTATAAAGGGAATAGAGTGCCGTTTGGTACGAAGGCACTGACTCCACTTCAACATAACACATCAACGCATCACACAAATGATAATTTATACATGTAGGCTACAGTACAGGCTACTTCCCTTTGTTATCCAACCTGCCCTTCATCCACAGACACAGTTTAGTTTTATATAGGGACAGATTGTGACTCCTATGTAAACAGATGGGATTAAAGCTTTCTAACGGAAAAATTCCTCTCTTTTTCTCCATGTGAAACAAAGGACATTAGCAGACAGCAACAGTGTTTAAATCCCTCTTCACTAACATGTCCCCTGCTGATGTAGTGGAGCAGAGATTGGCTCTGTTAACCTTAACAGCACATGCTATAATATCTACTCACACGTGCACACAAACACACACACTCTATAATATCCTCTGTGGATCTATTGAATGGTTTTCATTTCTTTTCCCTCACCACACACTTTGCGTAGCTTCCTAGCAGGACACACACACATTTACATGTTTGAATGCAGTATCTAATTTCGCAGGATTGCAATGGAGGAAACACAAGGACATATTAATACAAACATAATATAGCCATGCTAGCACCATGCTAACACCAGACAGACAGTTATATTTGACAGATACCTTTCAAGAGACTCAAGGACACCTTACTTTAAAAGTACATACAATCAAAGTGCAAGTAATATCAAATCCTAGTGATGGATACTGTCCGGTTTTAGCATAATGTTAACACCTAGCATGGTGTTGGCATTTTGTTAGCAGGGTGTTAGCATAATCTTAATGCTTAGCATGGTTAGCATTATGTTAGCATGGCATTAGCATGGCTATGTTTATAATAAAATGGCTCCTTGTGTTCCCTCCATCAGTCTAACTGTGCCCAGTACACTGCTGATCGGAGGGAGGAGGAGAAGATGTGTGATCACCTGATCAGCGCTGCCAAGCACAGAGACCATGTGACTGCCAACCAGCTTAAACAGAAGATACTCAACATCCTCACCAATAAGCATGGAGCCTGGGGCAGCCTGGCACAGAGGTAAGACCCAGGGCTACGGTATAGAGCTGGGGCTGAAGGATAAGCTTTGGGCTGGGGTATAAGGCTGGGGCTGAAGGATAGGCTTTGGGCTAGGGTATAGGGTTGGGGCTGAAGGATAGGCCTTGAGCACGGGTATATGGCTGGGGCTGAAGGATAGGCCTCACCAACAAACACAGAGCCTGGAGCAGCCTGGCAGCTTGGCACAGAAGTACTGACGGGGACTGGGTCTGGTGAAAGGTTTAGGGCTGGGGCTACCTGGAGCTGGGCTGGCCCAAAGGCCAAGCTAAGGCTAGGCTGGATAGCAGAACTCCCAGTATTAGCTGTAATGTACAATTAGTGTAGTACTGGGAAGGAAGGACCACCAGCTAATGTCATTTACCCAGCATCCACCAGGATCACATTTACATGGAGATGATCGTGGACTACAGGAAAAGGAGGGCCGAGCACGCCCCCATTCTCATCGACGGGCTGTAGTGGAACAGGTTGAGAGCCTCAAGTTCCTTGGTGTTCACATCACCAACAAACTATCATGATCCAAACACACCAAGAAAGTCGTGAAGAGGGCACGACAATGCCTTTTCCCCCTTAGGAGTCTGAAAGATTTGGCATGGGTCCTCAGATCCTCAAAAAGTTATACAGCTGCACCATCGAGAGCACTTCAGAGGGTAGTGCGTATGGCCCAGTACATCACTTGGGCCAAGCTTCCTGCTATCCAGGATCTCTATACCAGGCAGTGTCAGAGGAAGGACCAAAAATTGCCAAAGACTCCAGCCACCCTACTCATAGACTGTTCTCTCTGCTACCGCATGGTAAGTGGTACCGCAGTGCCACGTCTAGGTCCAAAAGGCTTCTGAACAGCTTCTAACCCCCAGCCATAAGACTGCTGAACAGCTTCTAACCCCAAGCCATAAGCCTGCTGAACAGCTTCTAACCCCAAGCCATAAGACTGCTGAACAGCTTCTAACCCCAAGCCATAAGACTGCTGAACAGCTTATGCTGCTGCAACTCGCTGTTTACGATCTATTATCGATACATAGTCATTTTACCCCCACCTACATGTACATATTACCTAAATTATCTCGACTAACCTGTACACCCGCACATTGACTCTGTACCGGTACCCCCTTTATATAGCCTCGTTATTGTAATTTTATTCTTGGTCTTTTATTTTTACCTTAGTTTATTTAGTAAATATTTTTTCTTAACTCTTATTTTTCTTAAAACTGCATTGTTGGTTAAGGGCTTGTAAGTAAGCCATTTCATGGTGAGAGTTAAAATTATTGTATTTGGCGCATGTGACAAATACAATTTGATTTGATGTTGATCAGGGACCAGGTCAACTAACTCAATAACAGACAAAGAGACTGAACCCCCCTCGGGACCGACCACCGGTCAAACAGACTGGGGTTGGGGGGGGAGTTGTGTGCGTGCGTGCGTGTGTGTGTGTGTGTGTCTGTGTGTCTGTGTGTCTGTGTGTGTAGAGTGTAGAGTGTTGTAGAGTCTCTCAGCAACCCTCAGTCACACAGCAGAACACCTGGTGGTGGTTGGTGGTCAGAGTCATTCCCTCCACACCTCTCCCCTGGGCCTTGAAAACTACAGATCCTTGGAGCCTTAGCTCTGCTTCCCACCACACACACACACACACACACACACACACACACACACACACACACACACACACACACACACACACACACACACACACACACACACACACACACACACACACACTCAATGGTTGAAGGGGGCCAGTGCTGAATAGTGATGCTATGGATGCTTAAACCACCAATCTGAGCAGTGTCCATTTGTCCAACTACGTGGGAAATCCTCTAAAGTTGAATTAGGCGTACGACAAGGTTTTGTTCTTAGACCCAGACTACTGTTCGCTCTATGTTTCCCCTGTTACTATCACGACGACACATGACATGCATGTTCTTTGGAATGTTGATGACATTGGCCATGATCTGTTAGGAAGCTCCTTATAAAACCAGCTTTTATAGCAGGCAAGTATGTTAGGAACAAATTCTGTATTCACAATGACGACCTGGCGAGTGGCAAGTGCAGCAAAGGTCCTGTCAAACCTTGCCTTCCTTACAGAAAGAACACTTCCAGTAATTGACTACCCTCACTGAAACAGTAGCTTGGCTTTCCTTATTGGATTTTGAAAATGCATTACAGATGGTTAAATATGTTCACGGACATACAGATGGTTAGCTATGTTCATTAAGGGGATGTTGTTTACTCACATCGATAGAAAACACATCTGGATCATGTTTTGAGGGCTTTAGGAATTCTGCTGTGTTGTCAGATGTTTGTTGAAAAAATACAATAAACCTTCATTTAGTTTGTAAGGAGATTTCAGTTGATTGAATTGAATGATTTGAGGAGTGTTTTAATGACTGCTGGTAATCTCAATGGGTTGTGTGGCATATAGATTTAGTGATTTATACATGCATCATCCCACCTGACAAACACAGTCCTGGAAACAGATGCAATTACCTCAGAAAGATGCACATTTATCATCATTGGACCATTCATCTATGGGTAAGTTCTGACTCCCAAATGTCTCTCTTTTCCCTATACTGTATAGTGCACTACTTTTGACCAGAGCCCTATTTCCCCATGCAGCTGTACCTTACATATTGTACAACCCGAATAGGGAAAAAGGTGCCGTTTGGATGCAAACTATAGTACAGATTGAATTACAGCTGGAATGTTATTATAATAATATAGATATCCTTACCTACAGTAGTTCATGCTAAATGCCTTACTTCACCCTCTTACCAGATGTTGGAGCATTGTGTATATATTTGCACACACACAGTATGTTTGATTATATGCCATGCAGTTCTGATAGAGAAATTCATAAAACAGACCAAACAGGCGTATAAGTAAAGTAACCTTGGCAAAACATAGAAGATTGAATTGCGGGCTGCTACTGTAGATTTACGTATTCAAATATTTATAGAATTTCTCTCCGGGGATAGCATTAGTACTGGAACAAAAGGTTGCTGAGCGGGGGAGCATTGTAAATGATACTGCAAAACTTCCAACAAATACCCATTTAATGGTGACCTGCTGGAGAAGAAAAATGATGCAATATGTTCATGAGCTCAGGGCAGTGTAGCAGCTCAGTCTTATTCAATGCAACATTAACTTTTGCTGCTCTTGTAAAATAGAAAACCCTCCAGCATTCTGAAAGGGCTGTGTGTAATTTGTGACGCTGGTTGAAAGTGTGTGTGTGCGTGCGTGAGTAGGTGTGAATGCTTGCCTGCACAGAGATTGTTTTTACTTTAACCCTAACTCCTGACGGGAGACTAGCCAGAGGATATTGATCTGTGTTGAGCGTTTTATCAACAGAATTCTATATGCAATATACTCACCCAGGTTAAACTACAGCTAATGACTATAGTGCACATTTTATTGAAAGTTTTTACACAACTATAGTATTTTGAATTAGTAGACACCATTATGATCGTAACTCTTTGTGACGAGGAGACACTGCACATGGACAGAAAGCCAATGGGTGCATCCCAAATGGTACCCTATTCCCTGGTCTAAATTAGTGCACCACATAGAGAATAGGATGCCATTTGGGATACATCCAAAATCTCTCTGCGATCATATAACCTATTATAAGAATTAACCAGATGAGCCCAGGAGGTGGTAGGGCTGTGTTAAACAAGGCAGTGTGATCAGCCCAGGAGGTGGTAGGGCTGTGTTAAACAAGGCAGTGTGATCAGCCCTGGAGGTGGTAGGGCTGTGTTAAACAAGGCAGTGTGATCAACCCAGGAGGTGGTAGGGCTGTGTTAAGGCAGTGTGATCAGACCAGGAGGTGTTAGGGCTGTGTTAAGGCAGTGTGATCATCCCAGGAGGTGGTAGGGCTGTGTTAAGGCAGTGTGATCAGCCCAGGAGGTGGTAGGGCTGTGTTAAGGCAGTGGGATCAGCCCAGGAGGTGGTAAGGCTGTGTTAAGGCAGTGTGATCAGCCCAGGAGGTGGTAGGGCTGTGTTAAACAAGGCAGTGGGATCAGCCCACGAGGTGGTAGGGCTGTGTTAAGGCAGTGTGATCAGCCCAGGAGGTGGTAGGGCTGTGTTAAACAAGGCAGTGGGATCAGCCCAGGAGATGGTAGGGCTGTGTTAAGGCAGTGGGATCAGCCCAGGAGGTGGTAGGGCTGTGTTAAGGCAGTGTGATCAGCCCAGGAGGTGGTAGGGCTGTGTTAAACAAGGCAGTGGGATCAGCCCAGGAGATGGTAGGGCTGTGTTAAGGCAGTGGGATCAGCCCAGGAGGTGGTAGGGCTGTGTTAAGGCAGTGTGATCAGCCCAGGAGGTGGTAGGGCTGTGTTAAACAAGGCAGTGGGATCAGCCCAGGAGATGGTAGGGCTGTGTTAAGGCAGTGGGATCAGCCCAGGAGGTGGTAGGGCTGTGTTAAGGCAGTTTGATCAGCCTAGTAGGCTGTTGGATCATACTTTCTGCTTGCCTGATGATGAATGTGCAGTGTATTGAGTCGACATCACAAAATCAATAGTGTTCAAATTGAAACAGTATAGGGTTGTATTGATCTGCTGTGCTAAATCACAACGAGAAGCCTTTGATGCAGCTCTGAGACAGCTCCCCTCCTCCTTCTTCACCCCTCCCTCCCTCCTCACCCCTCTTTCCCTCTTCCTCCTCTCCTCCCTCTCTCCCCCTCCTCCCATCACGGCACCCATTCAGTTTGAGCTTCACACTGATAAATCAAGTTGAAAATTGGATGTTAGAATTTTCTCCAGTGAGAGACTGATTTTCTCTGGCCCCTCCTTCCTCTGCTGCGACCCCCTGACCCCTGTCACTGGATTATAAAGTTCAGCATTGTCAAGAGAAAGGAGACGTCAAGGCAAGGCTGATTAATTAATTCTAGAATATTACACAGTGTCTTTAACTTCCAGTCTTAAACTATGATAATAACCATCCTTGAAGACAAGGCAAGTTTGTATTTATCCTCTTATTTACTGTTGTGAATGTCAATATCGTTTCTACTCTGTTTTCTGTTATAGTAATAGTATAATATGTTGGCTTTGTTTTTATAGTTCTCATGAAATGGAACTATAAAACCTTTCACTCAGTCACATCTACCTCTGATCTACCTGCATTCTGCGAACTATCTTTTGACACATGCATTTATTCAAGTTTGATACATACTGGGTTGCGTTGGTTAGAGCGTTGGACTTGTAACCAAAAGATTGCAAGATCGAATCCCCGAGCTGACAAGGTAGAAATCTGTTGTTCTGAACAAGGCAGTTAACCCACTGTTCATAGGCCGTCATTGAAAATAAGAATTGGTTCTTAACTGACTTGACTAATTAAATAAAGGTTAAAAAAATAAAATAAGTGAGTAGTCTGCATCTCCATTGACACTAAAGACCTCCCCTGTCCACCACTGTCTGCATCCCAAAAGGCACCCTGTTCCCTATATAATGCACTAACTTTGACCAGAGCCCTGTGAACCATGGTACAAAATATTACACTATATAGGGAATAGGGTGCCATTTCAGATGCAACCCAGGCATTCCAACATGTTCCAACATGGCCGTCTTAACAGGATGTAGAGCAGGTGGAAGCAGACAGACAGGCATACAGACACAGACAGGACATCCTTTGTTCCAAGGTGTCACTGTTGACATCAGTAGCTGCCTAAATCCCCCCACCCCCCCCCTCTACAGACCTTAACCCAACCTGGCTGAGCTATCGATTGTCAACATTGCAACATTGCTCCTGTATAATTACTTTTTCGGTAGCGGAAGGAATGGAGGAGAGAGCAGTGGCATATATTGATCCTTGGTGAGGGGAGTGGAACGGGCGTTTCCCTTGACTAACAGAGAGTTTCATCTCTCAGTCTCTGATGAATGGCAACACTTTGCCTGTGGATAATAACTTAGTGATGGAATGGACCCTTCAGTCACTGGCTGCCTGGCTAAGCACTCCGCTGTCTCGCCTCGCCGGGTTATCCATTCTAATAGCAGCTCTGACGAGGAGGAGAGGAAAGATTGTGGGGGGGGAGAGGTAGATCAAGGTCTCTCTGGGTCCTGTGTGAAAGTATATGGAGGACCAGTGAATATGATCCTGCTGGACATGATGGTTCATTTAGAAAATCAATGCAGCAGGAACCCTAACACAGCCTTGGTGATGTCTGTCCTCTGTATCTATGTATATTCAAGAGGGGAAAACGACATATTTGTAGTGGTAGTAAAGTTCCTTTGTTTTAGCTCTTCTTTTTCTGTCCGCTTTTATTTGTTGTTGACCTACTGTACAGCAGCTCCTCCCTGGGGGTGGAGTTAACCTTGCAGCCAGATAATTACCTCTGAAGGAGAGCATTCACACTATCATCAGTTATAGGGGAGCAGAGAGAGAGAAGAGAGAGCTGGGAGGTGAGCCCCACCTCTGATGAAAGATTAACGGTCTACAGCGCTAGCAGGGAGGGGTTCAGACGTACTAAAACTCTGCTGTAGACTGTAGTGTCACTGTTACTGACTGTCACTGACTGTGGTCTGACTGTTACAGACTTTAGTTTGACTGTATTCTGACTGTCACTGACTCTAGTCTCACAGTTACTGACTGTAGTCTCACTGTTACTGACTGTTACTGACTAGTCTGACTGATTCTGACATTTACTGACAGTTGCTGACTGTTACTGACTGTAATCTCATTGTTACTGACTGTAATCTCATTGTTACTGACTGTAATCTCATTGTTACTGACTGTCACTGACTGTAGTCTCACTGTTACTGACTGTTACTGACTGTAATCTCACTTTTACTGACAGTAATCTCATTGTTACTTACTGTCACTGACGGTAGTCTGCCTGTTACTGACTGTAATCTCACTATTACTGACGGTCACTGACTGTAGCCTGACTCTTACTGACTAGTCTGACTGTCACTGACTGTAGTCGGACTGTTACTGACTGTATACTGACTGTTTCTGACTTTAGTCTGACTGTTACTGACTGTAGTCTGACTGTTACTGACTGTAGTCTGACTGTTACTGACTGTAGTCTGACTGTAGTATGACTGTAGTCTGACTGTTACTGACTAGTCTGACTGTTACTGACTTTAGTCTGGCTGTAGTATGACTGTAGTCTGACTGTTACTGACTGTTACTGACTTTAGTCTGACTGTTACTGACTGTATTCTGACTGTTACTGACTGTAGTCTGACTGTTACTGACTTTAGTCTGACTGTTACTGACTGTAGTCTGACTGTTACTGACTGTAGTCTGACTGTTACTGACTGTAGTCTGACTGTTACTGACTTTAGTCTGACTAGTATGACTGTAGCCTGACTGTTACTGACTGTAGCCTGACTGTTACTGACTGTAGTCTGACTGTTACTGACTGTAGTCTGACTGTAGTATGACTGTAGTCTGACTGTTACTGACTGTAGTCTGACTGTAGTCTGACTGTAGTCTGACTGTTATTGACTAGTCTGGCTGTAGTATGACTGTAGCCTGACTGTTATTGACTTTAGTCTGACTGTTATTGACTTTAGTCTGACTGTTACTGACTTTAGTCTGACTGTCACTGACTGTAGTCTGACTGTTACTGACTTTAGTCTGACTGTTATTGACTGTAGTCTGACTGTAGTATGACTGTAGTCTGACTGTTACTGACTGTAGTCTGACTGTCACTGACTGTAGTCTGACTGTCACTGACTGTAGTCTGACTGTTACTGACTTTAGTCTGACTGTTATTGACTGTAGTCTGACTGTTACTGATGGGTATTGATGGTAGTCTTACTCTTAATGCGTTAATATGCATTCATTACACAAATTATCTTATTTCTGATGTATTGTTTACTTTGATGTATTGTTTACTTTGAAGAATTACAATTGATACACCATCCATGGTCATATGGTTTCCAGTCGCCTCATGTTGATGCAGTTTTATTTAGCTGTGTCTGTCTGTTGATGTAGAATAATGTGTCACCATGGTGATCAAAGACAGTCAGTGATATAGTACACTGATTGACAGACATTGTTTTGTTTTCAGACTTTTTTAGTCAATTAGATGGCTGAATGTTTTTTATACCTGACCGGTTGAAACCTTTCTATCCGTAGGGATCCGTCATCTACGCTGCCTGTTTTGGGAGACGTTTGAAAGCCGATGTTGAATGTTTCTGTATTAAATGTGTTAAAATATCAGTATAATACTGCATGGTTTTTGAGTGATATGGCAGGTTTCAGAAGTATAATGGGTTGGTAGATTATTTTTTTTTGAGAGACCATCATGCAGTACTTCCTAGGGTTGCAAAATTCTGGTAACTTTTCCAAAATTCTCAGGTTTTACAGAAATCCAAGTTGGAAAATCACAAGGGAATAAGCAGGAAATCCAGTATTTGTAGAAAACCTGAGAATTTTTGGGAAATTACCAGAATTTTGCAACCCTAGTTCCTCCATGCTTACATTTTAGGACATGGTTGCCATGTCCCCAGAGCAGAATGGTTTAGTGTGTCATGGTAATACTGACCAGTGAATCATGTTAACAGTGACCCGAGCCTAAACCATTGACAGATCATAGACAATGAATAGCTTCCTCTCATTGGTAGATGGACAGAGTGTGGACGGAGGAGAGAAGAAAGACCATTTGTTCTCAGAAGGACTTAATCTGAGAGCTCTGGAGTGTGTTTAGTGTCAGTGTCACGCGGGGCTTGGGGCACAGAGTGTGGGGCGCAGGGCTCGGGGCGCAGGGCAGGGCACCCCCTTCACAGGACAGGGTGTGTGTGGTGAGACACTAACCAGTCCTGCCTCTTTAAATAGACTAGTCACTGATTACTGCTATTTATTATAATTATCCCCCAGTCTCAAATGGAAGCATTTAAAGAGAATATAATTGTGTTTTATTTAATCTTTTTTAGCCCTCTCTGTCAGGACAAACTGGCTGATGCTGAAACCACTATAGTTATGTTCTAATTAAAACTTAGATAGTGCTGTCCTAACTGAAACATGGTTTGTGCTGTCCTAACGGAAACATGGTTTGTTCTGTCCTAACTGAAACATGGTTTGTTCTGTCCTAACTAAAACATGGTTTGTTCTGTCCTAACTAAAACATGGTTTGTTCTGTTCTAACTGAAACATGGTTTGTTCTGTTCTAACTGAAACATGGTTAGTTCTGTTCTAACTGAAACATGGTTAGTTCTATTCTAACTGAAACATGGTTAGTTCTGTTCTAACTGAAACATGGTTTGTTCTATTCTAACTGAAACATGGATAATTCTGTTCTAACTGAAACATGGTTAGTTCTGTTCTAACTGAAACATGGTTAGTTCTGTTCTAACTGAAACATGGTTAGTTTTGTTCTAACTGAAAAATGGTTAGTTCTGTTCTAACTGAAACATGGTTAGTTCTATTCTAACTGAAACATGGATAATTCTGTTCTAACTGAAACATGGTTAGTTCTATTCTAACTGAAACATGGTTAGTTTTGTTCTAACTGAAACATGGTTAGTTCTGTTCTAACTGAAAAATGGTTAGTTCTGTTCTAACTGAAACATGGTTAGTTTTGTTCTAACTGAAAAATGGTTAGTTCTGTTCTAACTGAAACATGGTTAGTTCTATTCTAACTGAAACATGGATAATTCTGTTCTAACTGAAAAATGGTTAGTTCTGTTCTAACTGAAACATGGTTAGTTCTATTCTAACTGAAACATGGATAATTCTGTTCTAACTGAAACATAGTTAGTTCTATTCTAACTGAAACATGGTTAGTTCTGTTCTAACTGAAACATGGTTTGTTCTGTTCTAACTGAAACATGGTTAGTTCTGTTCTAACTGAAACATGGTTAGTTTTGTTCTAACTGAAAAATGGTTAGTTCTGTTCTAACTGAAACATGGTTAGTTCTATTCTAACTGAAACATGGTTAGTTCTATTCTAACTGAAACATGGTTAGTTCTATTCTAACTGAAACATGGTTTGTTCTGTTCTACCTGAAACATGGTTAGTTCTGTTCTAACTGAAACATGGTTTGTTCTGTTCTACCTGAAACATGGTTTGTTCTGTTCTAACTGAAACATGGTTAGTTCTGTTCTAACTGAAACATGGTTTGTTCTGTTCTAACTGAAATGTGTATACTTCTTTTCTATCTGAATGATTGTCCCTCCAGAGGGTTATGGTTCATATACAGTAGAACTATCTGTATGACCTCACTAGAAATAAACATGTTAGAAATAAACATCAGAACCATGGTCCAGTTGACCACCTTGTTTGAAGAACCCTCTGGAGTGAACACTCTTAACTGGGTCATTGACAACGTGGTCAGCTGTAATTGTTTGTTGATATAATGGTTTGTTGTTTTTCTAACAGAGATATGACCTTGATGGGGGGCAGCATACAACAGCCAGGCGCTAGAGATGGTATGTGTCTCAAATGGCACCCTATACCCTATGTAGTGCACTACTTTTGACCAGGACCCGTAGGGCTTTTTATAAAATAGGGTGTAATTTTGGACGCAAACGTGGAGTGAGGAGGTGAGAATGACCTGACAGGCTGGATACAGACAGTTTCTCCGTCTCTGCTGCCTGCTTCTCTGTCTGTCTTTCTGAGTGGGTGCTAGTTATTGTAGCTGTGCTTTGACATACAGTGTTATAAGTAGTTATTTTAGCTGCACTTTGATGGACAGTTCAGCCTTAAACAAGCCTCTAATATTATCTGCAGGCAGCAAAGTGCAGGCCTGACAGACACCAAGTATTAGTATTAGCCTGCCCTATTCCTCCCTTCCTCTCCTCCTCCTTCTCTCCTCTCCGATGAATAATCTCAATGGAAAATGGGAGGAAGTAGAGTCGTGTCATTGGTACAGAGTTCAGTCACTATACCACTATATATAACTATACTTTACTACTATACTATAACTATACTATATCACTATACTATAACTGTCCCCAGTGCCAATACAAGCCTAGTTCATCACTACAAACCAGCTCCCACTGTCCTAGATTGGGCTGTATTTGTGCTGGAAAATTGTTTTCAATCCTTTTATTTCCCTCTTCACCGTTTTATTTTGAGTCATGGCTGTCAGGTTTTACTGCCTTTTACAAACAGAACACATTCCCTGTGGAGCGGGGGTGTTAAATCTGTCTCCACAGCCCCGAGACACACACACACACACACACACACACACACACACACACACACACACACACACACACACTCCGGAGATATGGGATTTGAATATACACAGAGGAAAAAGGAGAGAAGATAGTCTTTTTACACATTTATTGTGCTGCACCTACAATCTAAAAGCTTCTGTGAATAATGGCCACCATGTTTCCTCTTGGTTATCAGGTCTGGAAAATTAGCTTTTAAAATGCAGTTTGAAATCCATTTGTGTGATTGATGTGTGACAGGGCTAATAAATTTAGCCAGTTTCTGGGAGGCTTGGCCTCAGTCATTCTTTATGCCTGTCATGAAGCCCCACTACGAGGGGAGAACAGGGGAGTGGAGAGCCAGTCAGTCCTCCTCACAGATCCCATTGAGATAAACTGGCTGTCAGTGCCTCGCACTTTACAGTCTCTATTGATGAAATGTTCAGTATATTCCAAGGGCGCGCCTCGTCAAATGATTTGATTCACTATTGTGTATTTACCCTCATATCATTTAGTAGTATTTGTCTGTTTCTACAAGTCTAATGTTAGCCTAACATCAATAGAAGACCTTGGCTGCCAGACATATACTAAATCTTTGCTTTAGTATCAAACAGACTTTGTAACCCGCCTGGAGTACATCTGTGTCTGAAGCTGTTCTAGCGTCACATTATTTCCCAGCATGCATTTCTCTAGCTCATGCATGAAATGAAGCTTTGTTGTGCTCATATTGGATTCAGCAAAGCAGAGAAGACATATAGCTTCAGATGCTGAAGAATATCGGACATGTCCTATTAGGTGGATTTTAGTGAATTTATCGACGAGAACTTCACAGTTTTAACACCTCTCAGTTTGCAATCTGTCTTTGTTTCCTTCTCTCTTACTCTGCTCCGAATATGCTCTTGGAATACACTTAGAATACCATCAATACACTTGCAATACCATCGGTACACTCAGAATACCATTTGTATAATCAGAATATCATCAAATTCAATACACTTACAATACCATCAGTGCACACAGAATACCATCAGTATACTCAGAATACCACACAGACTACCATCAGTATACTCAGAATACCACCCAGAATACCATCAGTATACTCAGAATACCACACAGAATACCATCAGTATACTCAGAATACCACATAGACTACCAAAAATGACAAAATAAATAAAGATTTGGTCATACAAAAAAAAACTAATAAAAAACCCCAGCTCCGAATACTTTCAATACACTCACAGACTGAGGGAGGAACGATGTCGCTCTCTGTCTCTCTCACCTTGGCCTCTCTCTCGGGCTGTGTCTCAAATGGCACCATATTCCCTATATAGTGCACTACTTTTGACCAGAGCCCTTAGGAGTCTAGTGTTTTAGATGTGTGTGTGTGAGCTAACTGAGTTAGCCCCCAATGGGAGCCATTCCCCAGAGCCCCCCAGCACCAGACCATCCAGTCTGCCTCCCAAATAGCATTCCCTATATAGTGCACTTCTTTAGACCAAGGCCCATAGTATAGGGTTTGCATAGGGTGCCATTTGGAAGACATCCCGGACCACCCACACTGAGCTGCCTGGCCCAGCCTCCTTCAGTAATGCAGATTGGTATGAAGGTCCAGAACCTGTCTGGTGCCAACCACACGGTTTAGAGTATCACTGGCCCCTCTCTCCTTCTCCTCTCTCCCTTTCCTCCTCCTCCTCATCTTTCTATTTCTCCTTTTCATTCACTACTAAACTACCTCCAAAGTGAAAGCATATGGTGGGGGATGAGGTTGGGGTGGGGGGTCAGGGGGAGAGAAATCATCATGTTTGCTTGGTTAATCAATCCCTGTAATGTTGGGGTTGGTTTGTTGAATGTTTGATTTGTATTATCTAGATACAAATAAAAACATTTTGGCTTGCAGTTTAGGTTGCTGTACACAAATGATTATCAAATCTCACGCATCATATGTGTTTAATGTGTTTAATGTGGTGTAGAGGAAATGTTCAAAGCAGCTCCTTCCTCCCCCACCGCGGTTGGCAGTCTATTTGTAGTGGGAATTAGGGGTTATAATCTGTAACAGTAATCTCTCATCTGCCTTCAGTGTATTTCCATTTTTCTGGCTGTGTAATCTAGCGTTTACAATATAATTTACGTGGATTCGCCTCTCCACCTACTGACATCTCTGTTCTTCTGCTTCAAGCCTGCTGGGAGACTGACAGACAGGGGACAAGCTCTAGGCACACTGATACTCTGCACACACACTCACACTCACACACATACACAGTTGATTGATGCTTAACTGAGACTGAGCTCTCGTGGCTGTCAAAGGCCTGCTAAGTCTCCTGAGCCTTCAGTTTACTGACAGTTGTAGATATTAAATTCATATTATATTCATATTATATTCATAGAGCGGTTTGGTGATGTGATCCCCTTGTAACAAGTTAATCTGTTTAGACTGACTATACAATGGTAGCCCTGGCTGCTAGCCAGATTGCCAAAACTGGAGGTGGATTGGTAACTGGGCAGCTGTCTGGGTTGTTGTTCTTGTTTTTGGTGGTGGTAATACATTCTGACTGGATCATTTTTAAGGTGGAGGCATCATTTTAATATGGTTCTGTACTGGTAAAAGGAAAATGAAAGAGCCCTGGCCAAAGTAGGTTGCTATACACTGAGTGTACAAAATATTAGGAACGGCACTTTCCGTGATATCGACTGACCAGGTGAAACCAGGTGAAAGCTATGATCCCTTATTGATGTCACTTGTAAAATGCACTTCAATCAGTGTAGATGAAGGGGAGGAAGGGTTAAAAAAGGATTGTTAAGCCTTGAGACAATTGAGACATGGATCGTGTGTGTGTGCCATTCAGAGGGTGAGTGGGCAAGACAAAATATTTAAGTGCCTTTGAACAGGGTATGGTAGTAGGTGTCAGGCACACAGGTTTGAGTGTGTCAAGAACTGCAACGCTGCTGGGTTTTTCACACTCAACAGTTTCCTGTTTGTATGAAGAGTGGTCCACCATCCAAAGGACATCCAGGCAAGTTGACACAACTGTGGGAAGCATTATAGTCAACATGGGCCAGCATCCCTGTGGAACGCTTTTGGCACCTTGTAGAGTCAATGCCGCAATGAATTGGGGCCGTTCTGATGGCAACTCAATATTAGGAAGCTGTTTCTAATGTTTTATACACTCAGTGTATAGGGAATATGGTGCCATGTGGGACACGGTCAGAAGAGCAGGAGGACTTGTGTAGTTCCTCACTCTGGTCTAGATGCAGAGGATGAAGATGAAGCACGTGGTCCATTGATGTGACTGAGGATCTCCTCAGACCAAACTGTCATCTGCTCTACTTTAATCATCACTCTCTCCCTCGCTCCATATTTCTCTCCACAGCTTCGTTTAGAGTGCGTAAATGACTTGCAGTGATTTTCTACTTTTAGTTCCCCTTGAATGAAACACAAAGCCTTTGAAATGTGTCCAGCCAGAGCTGCACTTAGTAACCTGATGCAGGGCCCACTGCTTAATGGTTTGCATTAGCTGCGAGCAATAAAATTATCCTCCTTCCCAGGTCCTCCCTGCAAATGTTGTAATAATCATTTTTACCAAGATGGTTACCACATGCTGGAGCTGTTCCCTTCTTTCTCTCCGGTTTTCAAGGCTCTAATTTGCTGTTATTAATAATGAATAAAAATGCAATTTTCTTTTGGGTTGCCCCAGGGTTCTGGGAATCATTTCAATGAATATTTCAACACATTATTTTAATCATGGCTCCACATACACACACACACAGGGAGGGAGTGTTCTCAGACCCTCCCCATCATTATTAAACCCCATGTTGCTGCCTCCCTCCTTCCCACCTTCCCTCCATCCCTCCCTCCCTCCATGCCTCCGTCCCTCCATGCCGCCCTCCTCTCTCTGCCTCCCACCCTCCTTTCTCCCTCTCCCTCCTTCTCTCCCTGCCTCCCTCCATCCCACCCTGTCTCCCTCCCTGCCTGTGTTGAGAGTCCTACCTCTATGATTTACAAGTCTAGTTAAAAAACATAGTTAAAAAGGAGGCAAGCTGGGCCATTTAGACTTGTAATTTGATGCTGTATTTGTTAATGGGAGTGTTAGTGATTTATAGTGTAGCTGCTGCTGCTGCTGCGGGGATGGATCCTGGTGTTGTGGTGCTGTGTGTGAACTTTATGTAGTGTGTGTGTGCCTGCCTGCCTGTGTGTGTGTGTGTGTGTGTGTGTGTGTGTGTGTGTGTTCTAACCTGCTCTGTCTAACCTGTCTATCTGTCTTTCTCTGTCTAGCCTGTCTCTCTCTCTCTGTCTGTCTCTGTCTAACCGGTCTATCTATCTCTGTCTGTCTCTCAGTCTAACCTGTCTATCTCTCTCTGTCTGTCTCTCAGTCTAACCTGTCTCTCCCTCTCTGTCTGTGTCTGTTTAACCTGTCTATCCCTGTCTGTCTCTCAGTCTAACCTGTCTATCTCTGTCTGTCTCTCAGTCTAACCTGTCTATCTCTCTCTGTCTGTCTTTCTGTCTAACCTGTCTATCTCTCTCTGTCTGTCTCTCAGTCTAACCTGTCTATCTCTCTCTGTCTGCCGTTCAGTCTAACCTGTCTATCTCTGTCTGTCTCTCAGTCTAACCTGTCTATCTCTCTCTGTCTCTCTCTGTCTAACCTGTCTATCTCTCTCTGTCTTTCTGTCTAACCTGTCTATCTCTCTCTGTCTGTCTTTCTGTTTAACCTGTCTATCTCTCTCTGTCTGACTCTGTTTAACCTGTCTATCTCTGTCTGTCTCAGTCTAACCTGTCTATCTCTGTCTGTCTCTCAGTCTAACCTGTCTATCTCTTTCTGTCTTTCTGTCTAACCTGTCTATCTCTCTCTGTCTGTCTCTCAGTCTAACCTATCTATCTCTGTCTGTCTCTCAGTCTAACCTGTCTATCTCTGTCTGTCTCTGTCTAACCTGTCTCTCTATCTCTGTCTCTCTTAGTCTAACCTGTCTATCTCTGTCTGTCTCTGTCTAACCTGTCTCTCTATCTCTGTCTGTCTCTTAGTCTAACCTGTCTATCTCTGTCTGTCTCTCAGTCTAACCTGTCTATCTCTGTCTATCTCTGTCTGTCTCTGTCTAACCTGTCTCTCTATCTCTGTCTGTCTCTTAGTCTAACCTGTCTATCTCTGTCTGTCTCTCAGTCAGCTGAATGACTTCTGGCGTCTGGATTACTGGGAGGACGACTTACGGAGGAGGCGGAGATTCGTACGGAACCCCTTTGGCTCCACCCACCTGGACATCCCCTGCAAGATGCTGGACGACTATGGTTAGTCAGCATGCTCCTGGCAGATTGATTGATTGAATTAATTGATTGATTGATGTGTGGTTGAAAACTGTAACAAGCAACCCTAATTCAACAGTTTTTCTTGTCGGCTATAATGATATCTGCTTCTGACGTGTCCTCTATTCTACAAGGTCTGTAGAAGTAACTAGTCTACTGATGGAATACTCAGTGGTTAGGGTTTGGGTGAACCATGACAGGGTTAGGGTGATACATGACAGGGTTAGTGTGATACATGACAGGGTTAGGGTGATACATGACAGGGTTAGGGTGATACATGACAGGGTTAGGGTGATACATGACAGGGTTAGTGTGATACATGACAGGGTTAGGGTGATACATGACAGGGTTAGGGTGATGCATGACAGGGTTAAGGTGATACATGTTAGGGTGATACATGTTAGGGTTAGGGTGATACATGACAGGGTTAGGGTGATACATGTTAGGGTTAGGGTGATACATGTTAGGGTTAGGGTGATACATGACAGGGTTAGGGTGATACATGACAGGGTTAGGGTGATACATGGCAGGGTTAGGGTGATACATGTTAGGGTTAGTGTGATACATGACAGGGTTAGGGTGATACATGGCAGGGTTAGGGTGATACATGTTAGGGTTAGGGTGATACATGTTAGGGTTTGGGTGATACATGTTAGGGTTAGGGTGATACATAACAGTATGAGAGGGTCTCAGTGTCCTCAGGGTCCTGGGTTGAACCGTGTACTATGGGCAGGGCCTGTTGCTGAGCTGAGAGAAGTTTATTGTCATTTTTATAAGCAACATATTTACTGCCTCTGTCAATTGAACATGACACATCCGTTCAATGAAACATTTTATTTTTATAGACTTAATCATTTTACTGTTGTGCTCTTAGTCTCAAACTGACAGGTCTACGTCCCAAGTGGCACCCTATTCCTTATATAGTGCACTACTTTTGACCAGAGCCCTGTGGACCCTGGTCAAAGGTAGTGCACTGTAAACTGATGGGAATAGGGTGCCACTTGGGATGCAACCTAGCAGAGCAGATGGAGTAAAGAAACAAGGGGAACAAAATCTATTGATTTAGAAACTCTACAAAGAACAAACATCTCAAAGTATTTAGTTTAAAGGTAGACTCAGTGATATGACGTAGATTCAGAATTTAAACAGCATAGTGGGTAAATTTCCGCAACAATTAAGAGCCTTGAAGTGTGAGGCTCAACTTCTCCGCTGTCTTGGTGCCCTGGCCTCCACGCTGTAACAGTGTGATGTGAACCCGTGCACATGCGCAGATACTGTGTGTGACTGTGTGAGAGCAAAGTCTTGCAACTCACTCATCTCAATATCTGTGGTGCTGCCCGTGGCAACGTCATTTCGCTGAGTCTACCTTTAAATAAAAAATGCTTCCACATCAAATAAAACAATGTTACAAGATAAAACATCATTCAGTTCTCTGATGCTATTAAATCCTATTGTTCCAAGTTGTCTGCACACATCGGGAGGTATGATATTTCATAGTGAATGGAGGTGAGCAGTCATTAGGCCAGTTCTCTAGCCCATGCCTGATGACCCAGGTCTTTTATGAGGAGGGCCATGTCTAGTATGAGGAGGGCCAGGTCTAGTATGAGGAGGGCCAGGTCTAGTATGAGGAGGGCCAGGTCTAGTATGAGGAGGGCCAGGTCTAGTATGAGGAGGGCCAGGTCTAGTATGAGGAGGCCCAGGTCTAGTATGAGGAGGCCCAGGTCTAGTATGAGGAGGCCCAGGTCTAGTATGAGGAGGCCCAGGTCTAGTATGAGGAGGCCCAGGTCTAGTATGAGGAGGGCCAGGTCTAGTATGAGGAGGGCCAGGTCTAGTATGAGGAGGGCCAGGTCTAGTATGAGGAGGACCAGGAGTTTGACCTCCAGGAGAAACTCTGGGCCCTAGTTTTGACCTCACACATACTGGTCTCTGTGTAATTGAGGCTGCTTCCCAAATGGTACCCTATTCCCTACATAGTGCATTACTTTTGACTAGAGGCTCTGGTCAAAAGTAGTGCACTGTGTAGGGAATAGGATGCCATTTGGGATGCAGCTGGCTGTGCTGGGGGAGCTGACTGTTGGGTCAGCATGTCATCTGGCCTCTCAACTCCTACAGATAACACACACACACACCAGCTGGTTTCTCTCTGTGCTGCAGGTGGCCCATGTTAATATCACACACACAATACTGATACCGTCTGCTTCTTATTTTACTCAGGTTCCTTTCTCAACTGTCCAGACAGCTCTACAGTGAGGGAAAAAATGATTTGATCCCCTGCTGATTTTATATGTTTGCCCACTGACAAAGAAATGATCAGTCTATAATTTTAATGGTAGGTTTATTTGAACAGTGAGAGACAGAATAACAACAACAAAAATCCAGAAAAACACATGTCAAAAATGTTATAAATTGATTTGCATTTTAATGAGGGAAGTAAGTATTTGACCCCCTCTCAATCAGAAAGATTTCTGGCTCCCAGGTGTCTTTTATACGGGTAACGAGCTGAGATTAGGAGCACACTCTTAAAGGGAGTGCTCCTAATCTCAGTTTGTTACCTGTATAAAAGACACCTGTCCACAGAGGCAATCAATCAATCAGATTCCAAACTCTCCACCATGGCCAAGACCAAAGAGCTCTCCAAGGATGTCAGGGACAAGATTGTAGACCTACACAAAGGCTGGAATGGGCTACAAGACCATCGCCAAGCAGCTTGGTGAGAAGGTGACAAGAGTTGGTGCGATTATTCGCAAATGGAAGAAACACAAAAGAACTGTCAATCTCCCTCGGCCTGGGGCTCCATGCAAGATCTCACCTCGTGGAGTTGCAATGATCATGAGAACGGTGAGGAATCAGCCCAGAACTACATGGGAAGATCTTGTCAATGATCTCAAGGCAGCTGGACCATAGTCACCAAGAAAACAATTGGTAACACACTACATCGTGAAGGACTGAAATCCTGCAGCACCCGCAAGGTCCCATTGCTCAAGAAAGCACATATACATGCCCCTCTGAAGTTTGCCAATGAACATCTGAATGATTCAGAGGACAACTGAGTGAAAGTGTTGTGGTCAGATGAGACCAAAATGGAGCTCTTTGGCATCAACTCAACTCGCCGTGTTTGGAGGAGGAGGAATGCTGCCTAAGACCCCAATAACACCATCCCCACCGTCAAACATGGAGGTGGAAACATTATGTTTTGGGGGTGTTGTTCTGCTAAGGGGACAGGACAACTTCACCGCATCAAAGGGACGATGGACGGGGCCATGTACCGTCAAATCTTGGGTGAGAACCTCAGACAGGGCATTGAAAATGGTTCATGGATGGGTATTCCAGCATGACAATGACCCAAAACACACGGCCAAGACAACAAAGGAGTGGCTCAAGAAGAAGCACATTAAGGTCCTGGAGTGGCCTAGCCAGTCTCCAGACCTTAATCCCATAGAAAATCTGTGGAGGGAGCTGAAGGTTCGAATTGCTAAACGTCAGCCTCGAAAACTTAATGACTTGGAGAAGATCTGCAAAGAGGAGTGGGACAAAATCCCTCCTGAGATGTATGCAAACCTGGTGGCCAACTACAAGAAACGTCTGACCTCTGTGATTGCCAACAAGGGTTTTGCCACCAAGTACCAAGTCATATTTTGCAGAGGGGTCAAATACTTATTTCCCTCATTAAAATGCAAATCAATTTGTAACATTTTTGACATGTGTTTTTCTGGATTTTTGTTGTTGTTATTCTGTCTCTCACTGTTCAAATAAACCTACCATTAAAATTATAGACGGACCATTTCTTTGTCAGTGGGCAAACGTACAAAATCAGCAGGGGATCAAATACTTTTTTCCCTCACTGTAATATACAAAAGGGAAATAAACAATAAAAATGAACAGTAAACATTACACATACAGAAGTTTTAAAACAATAAAGACATTACAAATGTAATATTATGTATATATACAGTGTTGTAACAATGTACAAATGGTTGAAGTACACAAGGGAAAATAAATAAGCATAAATAGGGGTTGTATGTTTGTTTTCAAATTCTTTGTTGATCTGTGTAATCTGAGGGAAGTATGTGTCTCTAATATGGTCATACACTGGGCAGGAGGTTAGGAAGTGCAGCTCAGTTTCCACCTCATTTTGTGGGCAGTGTGCACATAGGCAGACATGGCTCCCTAGAGAAGACAGGCTATGGCAGCCTTTCTCAATAGCAAGGCTATGCTCCCTGAGTCTGTACATAGTCAAAGCTTTCCTTAAGTTTGGGTCAGTCACAGTGGTCAGGTATTCTGCCACTGTGTATTCTCTGTTTAGGGCCAAATAGCATTCTAGTTTGCTTTGTTTTTTTGTTAATTCTTTCCAATGTGGCAAGTAATTATCTTTTTGTTTTCTCATGATTTGCTTGGGTCTAATTGTGCTCCTGTCCTGGGGTTCTGTGGGGTGTGTTTGTGTTTGTGAACACAGCCCCAGGACCAGCTTGCTTAGGGGACTCTTCTCCAGGTTCATCTCTCTGTAGATGATGGCTTTGTTATGGAAGGTTTGAGAATCGCTTCCTTTTAGGTGGTTGTAGAATTTAACGTCTCTTTTCTGGATTTTGATAATTAGTCCTAATTAGGCCTAATTCTGCTCTGCATGCATTATTCGGTGTTCTACGTTGGTGTTTGTCTCATTTTGTGAAATCTTGGTTGGTGTGCGGACTACAGACCTCACAAACATAAAGGACAATGGGATCTATGACTGATTCAAGTATTTCTACCCAGATCCTAATTGGCATGTTGGCTTCTTGCCTTGCCTCTCAGATCGTTCACAGCTTTGTGGAAGTTACCTGTGGCGCTGATGTTTAGGCCAAGGTATGTATAGTTATTTGTGTGCTCTAGGGCAATGGTGTCTAGATGGAATTTGTATTTGTGGTCCTGGCGACTGAACCTTTTTTTGGAACACCATTATTTTGGTCTTACTGAGATTTACTGTCAGGGCCCAGGTCTGGCAGAATCTGTGCAGAATATCTAGGTGCTGCTGTAGGCCCTGCTTGATTGGTGACAGAAGCACCAGATCATCAGCAAACAGTAGACATTTGACTTCAGATTCTAGTAGGGTGAGGCCGGGTGCTGCAGACTTTTCTAGTGCCCGCGCCAATTCGTTGATATATATGTTGAAGAGGGTGGGGCTTCAGCTGCATCCCTGTCTCACCCCATGGCCCTGTGGGAAGATACAGTGCCTTGCAAAAGTATTCGGCCCCCTTGAACTTTGCGACCTTTTGCCACATTTCAGGCTTCAAACATAAAGATATAAAACGGTATGTTTTTGTGAAGAATCAACAACAAGTGGGACACAATCATGAAGTGGAACGGCATTTATTGGATATTTCAAACTTTTTTAACAAATCAAAAACTGAAAAATTGGGCGTGCAAAATTATTCAGCCCCTTTACTTTCAGTGCAGCAAACTCTCTCCAGAAGTTCAGTGAGGATCTCTGAATGATCCAATGTTGACCTAAATGACTAATGATGATAAATATTATCCACCTGTGTGTAATCAAGTCTCCGTATAAATGCACCTGCACTGTGATAGTCTCAGAGGTCCGTTAAAAGCGCAGAGAGCATCATGAAGAACAAGGAACACACCAGGCAGGTCCGAGATACTGTTGTGAAGAAGTTTAAAGCCGGATTTGGATACAAAAAGATTTCCCAAGCTTTAAACATCCCAAGGAGCACTGTGCAAGCGATAATATTGAAATGGAAGGAGTATCAGACCACTGCAAATCTACCAAGACCTGGCCGTCCCTCTAAACTTTCAGCTCATACAAGGAGAAGACTGATCAGAGATGCAGCCAAGAGGCCCATGATCACTCTGGATGAACTGCAGAGATCTACAGCTGAGGTGGGAGACTCTGTCCATAGGACAACAATCAGTCGTATATTGCACAAATCTGGCCTTTATGGAAGAGTGGCAAGAAGAAAGCCATTTCTTAAAGATATCCATAAAAAGTGTCGTTTAAAGTTTGCCACAAGCCATCTGGGAGACACACCAAACATGTGGAAGAAGGTGCTCTGGTCAGATGAAACCAAAATTGAACTTTTTGGCAACAATGCAAAACGTTATGTTTGGCGTAAAAGCAACACAGCTGAACACACCTTCCCCACTGTCAAACATGGTGGTGGCAGCATCATGGTTTGGGCCTGCTTTTCTTCAGCAGGGACAGGGAAGATGGTTAAAATTGATGGGAAGATGGATGGAGCCAAATACAGGACCATTCTGGAAGAAAACCTGATGGAGTCTGCAAAAGACCTGAGACTGGGACGGAGATTTGTCTTCCAACAAGACATTGATCCAAAACATAAAGCAAAATCTACAATGGAATGGTTCAAAAATAAACATATCCAGGTGTTAGAATGGCCAAGTCAAAGTCCAGACCTGAATCCAATCGAGAATCTGTGGAAAGAACTGAAAACTGCTGTTCACAAATGCTCTCCATCCAACCTCACTGAGCTCGAGCTGTTTTGCAAGGAGGAATGGGAAAAAATGTCAGTCTCTCGATGTGCAAAACTGATAGAGACATACCCCAAGCGACTTACAGCTGTAATCGCAGCAAAAGGTGGCGCTACAAAGTATTAACTTAAGGGGGCTGAATAATTTTGCACGCCCAATTTTTCAGTTTTTGATTTGTTAAAAAAGTTTGAAATATCCAATAAATGTCGTTCCACTTCATGATTGTGTCCCACTTGTTGTTGATTCTTCACAAAAAAATACAGTTTTATATATTTATGTTTGAAGCCTGAAATGTGGCAAAAGGTCGCAAAGTTCAAGGGGGCCGAATACTTTCGCAAGGCACTGTATTTGTGTGTTTTTGCCAATTTTAACCTCACACTTGTTGTTGGTGTACATTCATTTTATAATGTTGTATGTTTTACCCCCAACACCACTTTCCATCAATTTGTATAGCAGACCCTCATGCCAAATTTAGTCGAAGGCTTTTTTTAAATCAACAAAGCATGAGAAGACTTTGCCATTGTTTTGGTTTGTTAGTTTGTCAATTAGGGTGTGCAGGGTGAATACATGGTATGTTGTACGGTAATTTGGTAAAAAGCCAATTTGACATTTGCTCAGTACATTGTTTTCATTGAGGAAATGTACGAGTCTGCTGTTAATCATAATGCAGAGGATTTTCCCAATTTTGCTGTTGACACATATCCCATGGTAGTTATTGGGGTCAAATTTGTCTCCACTTTTGTGGATTGGGGTGATCAGTCCTTGGTTCCAAATATTGGGGAAGATGCCAGAGCTAAGGATGATGTTAAAGAGTTTTAGTATAGCCAATTGGAATTTGTTGTCTGTATATTTGATCATTTCATTAAGGATACCATCAACACCACATGCCTTTTTGGGTTGGAGGGTTTTTATTTTGTCCTGTAGCTCATTCAAGGTAATTGGAGAATCCAGTGTTCTCTCTCTCTCTCTTGCTTGCTTCCTCTCAATTCAATTCATTGGGCTTTATTGGCATGGGAAACATGTGTTAACATTGACAAAGCAAGTGAGGTAGATAATATACAAAAGTGAAATAAACAATAGAAATTAACCGTTAACATTTTTCTAAACAATAGACATTACAAATGTCATATTATGTATATACAGTGTTGAAACCTCTCTCTCGCTCTCTCTCTCTCTCTCTCTCTCTCTCTCTCTCTCTTTTTTTTGTTGACGGTGCTGTCACTGTTGTTCCTATGGGGGAGATGAAGACAGTTAGAGACACTATGGCCTGTAATAAAGCTGTCCCCTCGTGTGCTCGTTAGATCAGGTAGTGTTCCTGTGCGCACATTTGTGTCTCCACAGATGAGCACATTTCCCTGGGCCTGGAAATGGCACGTCTCTTCCTCAAGGGTGGGGAAGATCTCCTCTGAGTAATATGGGGATTCTGAGGGGGGGATATATATTGCGCCAAGGAACACATATTTTTCTGCCAGTACAAGTTATTTTTTTCAGTTTTAACCAAATGTGATATTTGCCAATTTTGAGGGGATCAATTAGATGTTGTAGGATTTGTACCAAATGATCAGTCCTCCAGAGTCTCTGCTTCTATTGACCGAGCTGTGTTGCTGTGACGGCACAATGACCTCTCTGTAGCCTGTGGGGCAGTGAGTGACAATGTCAGCCTTACACCATGTCTCCTGCAGAATGATGACGTGAACATCTTTAAGATTTGTGTTGAACTCCAGTGCTAAACTCTTTAGTCCAAAGGTTGATGGGTTTTATGTCCTAAATGTTCCACATGCTGACTGATAGTGATTTCATGTTGCAAAAAGAAAGAATAGCAGTCAGAAATACAGTAACAACTAACTAATAAGTTGTTAAGAGTGAGATAAACAGGATAACAGCAAAAAAAAAATATGTTATATATATATATATTCCTATTCATTGAACAAGTAAATTCTAGTGTGTGTGTGTGTGTGTGTGTGTGTGTGTGTGTGTGTGTGTGTGTGTGTGTGTGTGTGTGTGTGTGTGTGTGTGTGTGTGTGTGTGTTCTGATGCTTTCTTTCTGCAGCAGACCCTGAAGAAAATAATGTTGTCAATGCTTTTTTTCCTGTTTGTAAACTGTTGTTCTCCCTGTCCTTTAGTAGGTGGCATATGTGCGTGTCAGTGGTGTCTCTCCCAGTCTGAAGACTTGTTGACACCCTGGTGTCTCTCAGTGCTTCTAATGACTACAATAATGTAGAAGTTTCTCCTGTGAGAAGGATTGTATTTTTTGCTCTCTCTCTCTTGCTCTCCCCCCTCACAATCTCTACCCTCCCCCACTCTCTTTATGGGCCTTGGTCGAAAGTAGTGCTCTATATAGGAAATGTTGTGCGATTTGGGACACAGCCCATATTAAAGATGAGATGTATCTTTAGTGGATAATCTAGAGCATCAGATCGTTAGTAGTCTCCGTCTCCAAACTCTGTTTCCTGTGGTTTGACAGCCACTCCCACCAACCGTAGTACACATACATAGAACATAGTCTGTTTATTACAGATATAGAAGTTAACAAAACATAATGCCAGTGGGTTGTTAGCTATGTAGTGGTTATTACAGATATAGATTTTAGTGGGAAGGCCTGTTGAGAGAGAGAGAGTTTACTCTTCAGTTCCTTCTTGAATGTGTGGATTGAAACTTCAACATTGACAGGGTGAGGAGGACTAAGGAGGGTTAGCGTTGTGTCTCTGCCCTCTGTCTGTCAGTATGACTATACCCTCTGTGTTCTGTAGCAGCAGCAGAGGATATAGTTAGCTGATTGGAACTGGGGAACCATGAAATGGAAGTCAGGTTCATATTGATCCAGTGTTTAACAGGCTGTTCTACCTCCAGGTGTCCTTGCTGCCTTGCTCAGATGAACAGGCAGAGTGCGTCCCAAATGGCACCTTATTCCCCCATAGGCTCTGGTCAAAAGTAGTGGACAATCAGGCTCTCTCTGACCCTCTGCTACTCACACACTGATCTTTATAGCTCGTTACAGCAGAATTTGCACACACATGCACGCACAAATTCACGCACACGCAGACAAACACACACTCTACTACATAGCAGTAGAACACACATCATCACTTGCTACCATTCTGTAAATTATACTATATCCTCTCTAGCCTGCCATTCCCTGGTTCATTATTATGACTAATGAAGATTCACTCTGAAGGAGATGAGAGCTGCATGTTGTCTGACTGACTTTCAATGAGCTCTCTAAGGTATAGCTCTGTGGAGCATGCCTGGAACCTCAATAATACAGTAAGTGATGAGTAAAGGTATAACTACAGAGCTTCTAGCTCCAGAGCATCTAGCTCCAGAGCATCTAGCTCCAGAGCTTCTAGCTACAGAGCATCTAGCTCCAGAGCTTCTAGCTACAGAGCATCTAGCTACAGAGCATCTAGCTACAGAGCTTCTAGCTACAGAGCATCTAGCTCCAGAGCTTCTAGCTACAGAGCATCTAGCTCCAGAGCATCTAGCTCCAGAGCATCTAGCTACAGAGCTTCTAGCTACAGAGCATCTAGCTCCAGAGCATCCAGCTCCAGAGCGTCTAGCTACAGAGCATCTAGCTACAAGGCATCTAGCTACAAGGCATCTAGCTACAAGGCATCTAGCTACAGGGTATCTAGCTACAGGGTATCTAGCTTCAGGGTATCTAGCTTCAGAGCATCTAGCAACAGAACATTTAGTTATAGATTATCTAGCTACAGAGCATCTAGCTACAGGGCATCTAGCTACAGAGCATCTAGCTACAGGATATCTAGCTACAGAGCATCTAGCAACAGAACATTCAGCTACAGATTAACTAGCTCCAGAGCATCTAGCTACAGGGCATCTAGCTACAGAGCATTTAGCTACAAGGCATCTAGCTACAGGGCATTTAGCTATAGAGCATCTAGCAACCGAACATTTAGCTACAGAGCATCTAGCTACAGGGCATCTAGCTATAGCTACAGAGCATCTAGCTACAGGGCATCTAGCTATAGCTACAGGACATCTAGCTACAAGGCATCTAGCTACAGGGTATCTAGCTACAGAGCATCTAGCAACAGAACATTTAGCTACAGAACATTTAGCTACAGAGCATCCAACTACAGAGCATCTAGCTACAGGGCATCTAGCTACAGGGCATCTAGCTATAGCTACAGAGCATCTAGCTGCAGAGCATTTAGCTACAGAGCATCTAGCTACATGGGCATTTAGCTATAGCTATAGAGCATCTAGCTGCAGAGCATCTATCTACAGGGCATCTAGCTACATGGGATCGAGCTACAGAGCCTCTCGCTACAGGGCATCAAGCTTAAGGGCATCTAGCTAGAGGGCATCTAGCCACACAGCGTCTAGCTACAGAGAATCTACTGTACTTACAGAGTATCTAGGCCAGGGCTGATCTCCAGGTATAGAGGGTGTAGTAATGAGACTTTGTCTCTACTCTCTCTTTACTTTCTATTTCTACTCTCTCCCTACTCTGTCTCTACTCTCTTTCGACTCTCTCACTCTACTCCCTGTCTCTACTCTGTCTCTACTCTCTTTCTACTCTCTCTCTAATCTCTGTCTCTATTCTCTCTCTATTCTCTCTCTACTCTCTGTTTCTACTCTCTCTCTACTCTCTGTTTTTACTCTGTTTCTACTCTCTGTTTCTACTCTCTCTCTCTACTCTCTGTCTCTACTCTCTGTCTCTACTCTCTGTTTCTACTCTCTCTCTCTACTCTCTGTCTCTACTCTCTGTTTCTACTCTCTCTCTACTCTCTCTCTACTCTCTGTTTCTACTCTCTCTCTCTCCTCTCTGTTTCTACTCTCTCTACACTTTCTCTCTACTCTCTCTCTCCACTCTCTGTCTCTACTCTCTGTCTCTTCTCTTTCTACTCTCTGTCTCTACTCTCTGTTTCTACTCTCTCTACTCTGTTTCTACTTTCTCTCGACTCTGTTTCTACTCTCTCTCTCTACTCTCTCCCTCTACTCTGTCTCTCTACTATCTGTTTCTACTCTCTGTTTCTACTCTCTGTCTCTACTCTGTCTCTCTCTCTCTGTATTCTCGGTTTCTACGCTCTCTCTCTCTACTCTCTGTTTCTACTCTCTCTCTACTCTCTGTTTCTATTCTCTCTCTACTCTGTTTCTACTCTCTGTTTCTACTCTCTCTCTACTCTGCTTTTACGCTCTCTCTCTACTCTCTGTTTCTACTCTCTGTTTCTACTGTCTCTCTACTCTTTCTCTACTCTCTGTCTCTACTCTCTGTTTCTACTCTCTCTCTCTACTCTCTATTTCTACCATCTGTCTCTACTCTCTGTTTCTACTCTCTCTACTCTGTCTATACTCTCTCTCTACTCTCTCTCTACTCTCTGTCTCACTCTCTCTCTACTCTCTGTCTTTACTCTCTGTTTCTACTCTCTCTACTCTCTCTCTACTTTGTCTTTACTCTAACTCTACTCTCTCTCTACTCTCTCTCTACTCTCTGTTTCTACTCTCTCTCTCTACTCTCTGTTTCTACTGTTTCTACTCTCTTTTTCTACTCTCTACTCTCTGTTTCTACTCTCTGTTTCTACTTTCTCTCTACTATCTGTTTCTACTCTCTCTGTATTCTCTGTTTCTACTCTCTCTCTCTCTACTCTTTGTTTCTACTCTCTCTCTACTCTCTGTTTCTACTCTCTGTTTCTACTCTGTTTCTACTCTCTCTACTTTGTTTCTACTCTCTCTCTACTCTCTGTTTCTACTCTCTGTTTCTACTCTGTTTCTACTCTCTCCCTACTCTTTCTCTACTCTCTGTCTCTACTCTCTGTTTCTACTCTCTCTCTACTCTTTGTTTCTACTATCTGTCTCTACTCTCTGTTTCTACTCTCTCTCTACTCTGTCTTTACTCTAACTCTACTCTCTCTCTACTCTCTGTCTCTACTCTCTCTCTACTCTCTCTCTACTATCTGTCTCACTCTCTCTCTACTCTCTGTCTTTACGCTCTGTTTCTACTCTCTCTACTCTCTCTCTCTACTTTGTCTTTACTCTAACTCTACTCTATATCTACTCTCTCTCTACTCTGTTTCTACTCTCTCTCTACTCTCTGTTTCTACTCTCTCTCTCTCCTCCCTGTTTCTACTCTCTCTCTACGCTTTCTCTCTACTCTCTGTCTCTACTCTCTGTCTCTACTCTCTGTCTCTACTCTGTTTCTACTATCTCCCTCTATGCTCTGTCTCTACTCTCTCTCCACTCTGTCTCTACTCTCTGTCTCTTCCCTTTCTACTCTCTGTTTCTACTCTCTCTACTCTGTTTCTACTTTCTCTCGACTCTGTTTCTACTCTCTCTCTCTACTCTCTGTTTCTACTCTCTCTCTCTCCTCCCTGTTTCTACTCTCTCTCTACGCTTTCTCTCTACTCTCTGTCTTTACTCTCTGTCTCTACTCTCTGTCTCTACTCTGTTTCTACTATCTCCCTCTACGCTCTGTCTCTACTCTCTCTCCACTCTGTCTCTACTCTCTGTCTCTTCCCTTTCTACTCTCTGTTTCTACTCTCTCTACTCTGTTTCTACTTTCTCTCGACTCTGTTTCTACTCTCTCTCTCTACTCTCTCCCTCTACTCTGTCTCTCTACTATCTGTTTCTACTCTCTGTTTCTACTCTCTGTCTCTACTGTCTCTCTCTCTGTATTCTCTGTTTCTATGCTCTCTCTCTCTACTCTCTGTTTCTACTCTCTCTCTCCTCCCTGTTTCTACTCTCTCTCTACGCTTTCTCTCTACTCTCTGTCTCTACTCTCTGTCTCTACTCTCTGTCTCTACTCTGTTTCTACTATCTCCCTCTGCGCTCTGTCTCTACTCTCTCTCCACTCTGTCTCTACTCTCTGTCTCTTCTCTTTCTACTCTCTGTTTCTACTCTCTCTACTCTGTTTCTACTTTCTCTCGACTCTGTTTCTACTCTCTCTCTCTGTTTCTACTCTCTGTCTCTACTGTCTCTCTCTCTGTATTCTCTGTTTCTATGCTCTCTCTCTCTACTCTCTGTTTCTACTCTCTCTCTACTCTCTCTACTCTCTGTTTCTATTCTCTCTCTACTCTCTGTTTCTACTCTCTGTTTCTACTCTCTCTCTACTCTGCTTTTACTCTCTCTCTCTACTCTGTTTCTACTCTCTGTTTCTACTCTCTCTACTCTCTGTCTCTACTCTCTGTCTCTACTCTCTGTTTCTACTCTCTCTCTACTCTCTCTCTCTCTCTACTCTCTGTTTCTATTCTCTCTCTACTCTCTGTTTCTACTCTCTGTTTCTACTCTCTCTCTACTCTGCTTTTACTCGCTCTCTCTACTCTCTGTTTCTACTCTCTGTTTCTACTCTCTCTCTCTACTCTCTCCCTCTACTCTGTCTCTCTATTATCTGTTTCTACTCTCTGTTTCTACTCTCTACTCTGTCTCTCTCTCTGTATTCTCGGTTTCTACGCTCTCTCGCTCTACTCTCTGTTTCTACTCTCTCTCTACTCTCTCTCTCTACTCTCTGTTTCTATTCTCTCTCTACTCTCTGTTTCTACTCTCTCTCTACTCTGCTTTTACTCTCTCTCTACTCTCTGTTTCAACTCTCTGTTTCTACTCTCTCCCTACTCTTTCTCTACTCTCTGTCTCTACTCTCTGTTTCTACTCTCTCTCTCTACTCTCTGTTTCTACTATCTGTCTCTACTCTCTGTTTCTACTCTCTCTCTACTCTGTCTTTACTCTAACTCTACTCTCTGTCTCTACTCTCTCTCTACTCTCTCTCTACTCTCTGTCTCACTCTCTCTCTACTCTCTGTCTTTACTCTCTGTTTCTACTCTCTCTACTCTCTCTCTACACTTTGTCTTTACTCTATCTCTACTCTCTCTCTACTCTGTGTTTCTACTCTCTCTCTACTCTCTGTTTCTACTCTCTCTCTACTCTCTGTTTCTACTCTGTTTCTACTCTCTTTTTCTACTCTCTACTCTCTGTTTCTACTCTCTGTTTCTACTTTCTCTCTACTATCTGTTTCTACTCTCTCTGTCTTCTCTGTTTCTACTCTCTCTCTCTACTCTTTGTTTCTACTCTCTCTCTACTCTCTGTTTCTACTCTCTGTTTCTACTCTGTTTCTACTCTCTCTACTCTCTGTTTCTACTCTTTGTTTCTTTCCTGTTTTAGACTGAGCAGCGTCTCCCAGCGTTCAGACTATCCCAGGGTTCAGTGATGCCGGACTGCTTGTATCGTGTGGAATGTGAATCCCGTGGAGAGAGAGGCAGGGGGAGGGAGAGAGGCTGCATAGGAGGGCAGAGAGAGATCTGGGAATGATGTAGGCTGGAAAATGGAAGAGAAGAGAAGAGGGGACTACAGTTAAGGAAACACTGCTATGTGAATAGGAAATGCTACTATATTAAACACAGTTCATGAAGCAGTGCAAGGAGACAGAGTGGTGTTTTGCCCTGTTATCACTCTGTAGGATTATCATGTCATAAAGCATAGAGACTTTACAGAGACAAGTAGGCATGGGTTAATTAAGGCTGGGTTTGTTAGGGGTAGAGGGACACCCCCATCTAGGAACAGTGTCTGGAGAGAGGGAAGAGGCAAGAGGCAAGAAAGGAGGAGGAAAAAGCCCATTCTGCATTGCTGTTACTGTCCAAAACAAACGCTAAAACTTTGCATCTGTCTCCGATTTCGCTGTTCTGGGCGGGATCTGTGTTGGTAGCGTGGAGGCATGGGAGGAAACGTTCTCTCCAAAACGGTTCTTGTCAGGTCGCTAGTGTGGTGGACGAACACACAACATAAAGCTTTTTTAATGACTTTCCAAAACATAAATGATGGATGTTCAGCCTGTTTCTTTTGCAGTAAATATACATGTCCTGCATAGCAGTATTGCCCATTTTGTTTGATCCAGTTTGTGTAATTGATGTACAATATTTGTTATTCAAAAAAAGCTCCACTGTAATTCTAATGTTTCATCTTTTATTTATGGTTGTATATGTTGAATTATTCTAAAGTATATTTGCCATTAGACTTATTCCTCTGTTGGGAAATGTACTGTAGCAGAGTAGGCTGTTAAGTGAAACAACATGTGATAGAGTTTCTCCTTAAGGAGCGAGAGGTTGGGGCTTATGAGACGTAGGAGACCAAGAAAAACACATGCTCCTTGACTCTGACTGAGGCTATAAAAATGAAAGGCTCATGCCATAGAATACTTCAGGGTTCTCCCAATATATAAAACATGGACCGTTATATCACAGTTTGAGCCTTTGCTTCTTTTTTAGAAGCCTATCAACTATTATCTATTCCACATTGAACAGTAAAACTACTGAACACTAAAATAGTTCCCTTCTCTGAGATTGTAAACTTTATTTGACCAAAGCTGAAAGCCCACATCCACTTGCTATCATCACCCTCGGACTGGGAGGGAAATGTCCTCGTAGTGGAAACATTGAAAATGTGTCAGTCTGTCCTGTTGACATGGCGATAGGGAATGGGTGACATTAGCTTTGCTCTCTCTTCCTCCTCCTCTCGCTCTCTCCCCCTTTTTCTCTCTCTCCCTCTCTCTTCCACTCCCGGTCCCTCTCTCTCCCTCTCCCTCTCTCTATCTTCAATGCTTTTCTTTTCTTTTCTTGTTGATTCTGAATCATAAACCTGATCACCTTATATTTGCCATTCTTCCTATATAAAAACACAATATCCCAATCTCTTTCCTCCTCCTCCGTGTGTTGTGAAGGGAAAGGTGGAGGATTTAAAAGCTTTCTAACGAGGCAGCCTTGACACCTCAGCGCTGTCAGATCTTAATGTTGACAAACGGCCATCTATCTCACCGCCCGCTTTGATTAGGGAACATCTCTGAGTGGAGTGGCTATCACTCATGACAAGATGGCTTTTCATGTCAGCACATTTTCTCTCCCTGTCCTGCTTCTTTTTTTCTGATTATTTATAACCCTATATTTTACCCCTTGATAACTAAATTGCATTGTGGACAAAGCAGTTTGCTCGGTCCCCTCCTCTCACTCTTTTTTTTCTCTCCTTTTCTCTCTCTCTTTCTCTTGCTCTCTCTGTTGCTTGCTCGCTCTCATTCTCTCTTATTGATGTTGGTGGCATGCCTGTAGAAATCAGCATGGTTTATTTAGTCTAGTTCCCACTCGGGTCCTCTGCTCCATCGTGCCAATCAGAGAGTCAGCTTCTCTGCTCAGCTTCCCCTCGTTGACCCTATGAAGGATAATGACGCTTTACTGAATTACAGTTTTAAGTTTCACTCTCTTCTCTTTGATGCTAGACAAGTGGCTGGCTGCTGGCTGGCTGGCTGACTGCTTGCTGGCTGCTAGATAGCTCTGGCCTTTCTTTAACGCTACACAGAATTCACTTCCGAAACACTCCAACTTCTTCCATGCGTCTGATGAAAGCTCTCCAGACACGAGACAGAGCAGGAAGCTGCTTTTTTCACAGTAATCGTGCTGACAACAGTTGAAGGAGATCTCTTCAAGACAAGGTGCTTGTTCCTTCTAGGAGCGCCAGGCATACTGAGAGCCTCGCTGAGAGAAAACATGGCAGACGAGTGTCATACACCTCCCATTTTTCCAGACGCGTTCTGCAGCTTTTCTTACACACACAGAGAGTTCCTGTTTCTCACAGATACTGTATGACCTTAAAGAAGACAAATCCTCATAGGCATCTCTGTGAGGTCATGTGTAACAGACGTGTGCTGGGGATGGGGATGGGTTTAGCTGGCATGCTGGGGTTGGGCTGAGCTTGGGGTGGGGTTGAGCTGGAGCTAGGGTTGGGCTGGGGTTGGGTTGGGGCTGGGGTTAGGCTGGGGTTGGGGCTAGGGTTGGGGTTGGAGTGGGCGGGGTTGGGTTGGGTTGGGTTGGGTAGGTCTGCGTTGGGTTGGGTTGGGGTAGGGGTAGGGCTAGGGTTGGGGTTGAGTTTGGGCTGGGGTTGGGGTTGGGCTGGGGCTAGGCCTGCCACGCAGGCTCCTCGCGGAGTGCAATGTAAGGCAGGTGGTTAGAGCATTGGACTAGTAACCGGAAGGTTGCAAAAACGAATCCCGAGCTGACAAGGTAAAAATCTGTCATTCTGCCTCTGAACAAGGCAGTTAACCCACCGTTCCTAGGCCGTCATTGAAAATAAGAATGTGTTCTTAACTGACTTGCCTAGTTAAATAAAGGTGTAAAAAAAATTGGTTTTTTTAAATACCGATTTCCAATTGTTATGAAAATATCGGCCATAATTAATCTTCCATTCCGATTAATCGGTCGACCTCTAGTCTGTACGTACTGTATAGTCTGTACGTACTGTATGGTGTGGATGTACTGTATAGTCTGTATGTACTGTATGGTGTGGATGTACTGTATAGTCTGTATGTACTGTATGGTGTGGATGTACTGTATAGTCTGTATGTACTGTATGGTGTGGATGTACTGTATAGTCTGTATGTACTGTATGGTGTGGATGTACTGTATGGTGTGGATGTACTGTATAGTGTGGATGTACTGTATGGTGTGGATGTACTGTATAGTCTGGATGTACTGTATGGTGTGGATGTACTGTATAGTGTGGATGTACTGTATGGTGTGGATGTACTGTATAATGTGGATGTGCTGTATAGTGTGGATGTGCTGTATGGTGTGGATGTACTGTATAGTCTGTATGTACTGTATGGTGTGGATGTACTGTATGGTGTGGATGTACTGTATAGTTGGATGTGCTGTATGGTCTGTATGTACTGTATAGTCTGTATGTACTGTATGGTGTGGATGTACTGTATAGTCTGTATGTACTGTATGGTGTGGATGTACTGTATGGTGTGGATGTACTGTATAGTGTGGATGTGCTGTATGGTGTGGATGTACTGTATAGTGTGGATGTGCTGTATGGTGTGGATGTACTGTATAGTCTGTATGTACTGTATGGTGTGGATGTACTGTATGGTGTGGATGTACTGTATAGTGTGGATGTACTGTATGGTGTGGATGTACTGTATAGTCTGTATGTGCTGTATGGTGTGGATGTACTGTATAGTCTGTATGTGCTGTATGGTGTGGATGTACTGTATGGTGTGGATGTACTGTATAGTGTGGATGTACTGTATGGTGTGGATGTACTGTATGGTGTGGATGTACTGTATAGTCTGTATGTGCTGTATGGTGTGGATGTACTGTATAGTGTGGATGTGCTGTATGGTGTGGATGTACTGTATGGTGTGGATGTGCTGTATGGTGTGGATGTACTGTATGGTGTGGATGTACTGTAAAGTCTATGTTCTGTATAGTCTGTATGTACTGTATGGTGTGGATGTACTGTATAGTCTGGATGTACTGTATGGTGTGGATGTACTGTATAGTCTGTATGTACTGTATGGTGTGGGTGTACTGTATAGTCTGTATGTACTGTATGGTGTGGATGTACTGTGTAGTCTGTATGTACTGTATAGTCTGTATGTACTGTATGGTGTGGATGTACTGTATAGTCTGTATGTACTGTATGGTGTGGATGTACTGTATAGTCTGTATGTACTGTATGGTGTGGATGTACTGTATAGTCTGGATGTACTGTGTAGTCTGGATGTACTGTGTAGTCTGTATGTACTGTATAGTCTGTATGTACTGGATAGTCTGTATGTACTGTATGGTGTGGATGTACTGTATAGTCTGTATGTACTGTATGGTGTGGGTGAACTTTAAGGTGGGACACAGCCTGTAGAGGGATGGTCCTGTTCCACTAGACTGTACCTGTATGGCCGTATGATGAGATGTGATGGTGTTACCAGTCTCTTAATTGATCTGTTTGTTCAGTGTGGTTCTGTCTGAGCTCTGAAAGCAGCAGCAGCCGATAGATACAGTTCCAAAAGACTCTGAGCAGGAGATATATTCTCAGCACTCTGTTGCCGCTTTCTATAGAGAAAACAGTGTTTCATAGTTTATCTTGTCTGACAACAAACGCTGAAAAAGCCTATCAGTTTAGATGCTGGAAATGTATTAAATGTGTTCATATGTTCACTGTGGGTTCTGATGTCAATAGTTATGAAATACTACAGTACACTTCTTTTTACTCCAAGTCAGTCATCATTGGACGTTTCATGTAGAGATTGTGGGTACTGGATAATCCAGACTTTTGTAGCTTGCCGGATGTTATGGTATGCGTTTTAGAAAACTATCAAAACCAGATTCCCCTTTGGCTCCACTGATGTGACACTTGAAAGCATTTTTAATCTCCTTATCTTTCCACACTGATTTGAATCTGCTCTTTAGGGTTCAGGGTTGAGATGTTTAGCTGTCTGAATGTTTCCTGGCTGTTCTGTCTGACTGTTCTCTGGCTGTATGACTGTTCTGTCTGGCTGTTGTCTGACTTTTCTGACTATTCCTCTCTCGCCACCCTCTGTTCTGGCTGTTCTCTGACTGACTGTTCCTACTGTTTTGTCTTTCTGCCCCTCCCCACTCCCCCTCCAGGCAGCAAGGAGGATGAGTTGGTCAAGTCGAAGAAGGGGTTCCACAGCCAGACAGTAGCCAATCAGAGCCCAGAGACGGACCTGATGTTGGATGGAGACGATGACACTGCCAGTCTGCTGCAGGAGAAAGAGATGGACAACCTGGCTGGTGAGACGCATACACAAACACGCACTCACACACACACACACATACACACACAAACACGCACATCTTTATCCTATGTTTGGGTCATGGTTTATGTGTTTGGCTGTGTAAGTGGATCTGGACAGTGTTTCCAAGGTGTTCAGGTGAAAGTATAGTTGCTGTGTGATAGTGTGTGTGTGAAACGAACCGTTCTGTGTTGTTTTGGTTCTCCAGCGCCGTTCCTTCCTCGCCTGTTTGTCTCCAGAGGTCAGTCAGTCATCTCAGTCCAAGTTAAACCATATTGATTCCGGAAGGATGATCAATCTGAACATGACTGCGTATCAAATGGCACCCTATTATTTAGTTAGTGCACTACTTTTGACTAGGGCACATAGTACTTTGGTCAAAAGTAGTGCAATGGGGTGCCATTTGGAATGCACCCTACAGTGCATTTGGAAAGTATTCAGACCTCTTAACTTACAGCCTTGTTCTAAAATGGATTCAATTGTATTTTTTCCCCTCAGTAATTTTTGCTAATTTATAATTGTTTTTAAAATGGAAACATCACATTTACATAAGTATTCAGACCCTTTACTTAGTACTTTGTTGAAGCACCTTCGGCAGCGATTACAGCCTTGAGTCTTCTTGGGTATGACGCTATCAACTTGGCACACCTGTATTTCTCCCATTCTTCTCTGCAGATCCTCTCAAGCTCTGTCAGGTTAGATTTTTAATATGTATTATTATTTTTATTTCACCTTTATTTAACCAGGTAGGAAAGTTGAGAACAAGTTCTCATTTACAATTGCGATCTGGCCAAGATAAAGCAAAGCAGTTCGACACATACAACAACACAGAGTTACATATGGAGTAAAACAAACAGTCAATAATACAGTAGAAAAATAAGTCTATATACAATGTGAGCAAATGAGGTGAGATAAGGGAGGTAAAGGCAAAAAAAAGGCCATGGTGGCGAAGTAAATACAATATAGCAAGTAAAACACTGGAATGGTAGATTTGCAGTGGAAGAATCTGGAAAGTAGAGATATAAATAATGGGGTGCAAAATAAAGAAATACAGTAGGGGGAGAGGTAGTTGTTTTGGCTAAATTATAGATGGGCTATGTACATTTGCAGTAATCTGTGAGCTGCTCTGACAGCTGGTACTTAAAGCTAGTGAGGGAGATAAGTGTTTCCAGTTTCAGAGATTTTTGTAGTTCGTTCAAGTCATTGGCAGCAGAGAACTGGAAAGAGAGGCGGCCAAAAGAAGAATTGGTTTTGGGGGTGACCAGAGAGATATACCTGCTGGAGCACGTGCTACAGGTGGGTGCTGCTATGGTGACCAGCGAGCTGAGATAAGGAGGGACATTTCCTAGCAGGGTCTTGTAGATGACCTGGAGCCAGTGGGTTTGGCGACGAGTATGAAGCGAGGGCTAGACAATGAGAGCGTACAGGGGCTTTGGTGACAAAACGGATTGTGAGTCTGGAAGGAGAGTTTACAGTCTAACCAGACACCTAGGTATTTGTAGTTGTCCACATATTCTGAGTCAGAACCGTCCAGAGTAGTGATGTTGGACGGGCGGGCAGGTGCAGGCAGCGATCGGTTAAAATGCATGCATTTAGTTTTACTTGTATTTAAGAGCAATTGGAGGCCACGGAAGGAGAGTTGTCTGGCATTGAAGCTTGCCTGGAGGGTTGTTAACACAGTTTCCAAAGAAGGGCCAGAAGTATACAGAATGGTGTCGTCTGCGTAGAGGTGGATCAGAGACTCACCAGCAGCAAGAGCGCGACATCATTGATGTATACAGAGAAGAGAGTCGGTCCAAGAATTTAACCCTGAGGCACCCCCATAGAGACTGTCAGAGGCCCGGACAACAGGCCGATTTGACACACTGAACTCTATCAGAGAAGTAATTGGTGAACCAGGCGAGGCAATCATTTGAGAAACCAAGGCTATCTAGTCTGCCGATGACGATGTGGTGATTGACAGAGTCGAAAGCCTTGGCCAGATCAATGAATACGGCTGCACAGTTTTGTTTCTTATTGATGGTGGTTAAGAAATCGTTTAGGACCTTGAGCGTGGCTGAAGTGCACTCATGGCCAGCTCTGAAACCAGATTGCATAGCGGAGAAGGTATGGTGGGATTCGAAATGGTCGGTAATCTGTTTGTTGACTTGGCTTTCGAAGACCCTAAAAAGGTCTGAAAATGTTGTAGTTAAGGATGAAGATTTCAGGATTTTTGGTGGTCTTCCTAAGCCAGGATTCAGACACGGCTAAAACATCCGGGTTGCCAGAGTGTGCTAAAGCACTGAATAAAACAAACTTAGGGAGGAGGCTTCTAATGTTGACATGCATGAAACCAAGGCTATTACGGTTACAGAAGTCATCAAAAGAGAGTGCCTGGGGAATAGGAGTGGAGCTAGGCACTGCAGGGCCTGGATTCACCTCTACATCACCAGAGGAACAGAGGAGAAGGATAAGGCTTCGGCTAAAAGCTATGAGAATTGGTCGTCTAGAACGTCCGGAACAGAGAGTAAAAGGAGGTTTCTGGGGGCGATAAAATAGCTTCAAGGTATAATGTACAGACAAAGGTATGGTAGGATGGGAATACAGTGGAGGGAAACCTAAGTATTGAGTGATGATGAGAGAGATATTGTCTCTAGAAACATAATTCAAACCAGGTGATGTCATCGCATGTGTGGGTGGTGGAACTGAAAGGTTGGATAAGGTATAATGAGCAGTGCTAGAGGCTACAGTGAAATAAGCCAATAAACACTAACCAGAACAGCAATGGACAAGGCATATTTAAGGAGAGGCATGCTTAATCGAGTGATCATAAGGGTCCAGTGAGTAGTGAGGTTGGTTGGGGTAACGGCGATTCAGCTAGGCCGGGCCATCGGTAGCAGGCTAGCATAGGATGGAGGTCTGTTTTTAGCCACCTCGTGCGTTTCCGTCGGTAGATTAGTGGGGTTCCGTGTGGTAGAGGGGATCAATCCAATTGTCAAAATAGATATAGTTATAGTGACCCAAGAACATTTTTCCGATAGATCTATTCAGATAGCAGCCGATAAGACAGCTAACGATTAGATGGCCTCAGATGGGCGTTCAGGTAACGTATCGACAGAGGCGCCAGTTGGATAATTCCCTCGGGCAGATAATGTCGGTAGTCCAGTTGTGAAGACCCGGTGGGGCTCCAGGAGTGGCTGATGGAACTCTCCAGCTGGCTAGCTCCGGAATAATTGATGTTTGCTCCAGGATCGTCGTAAGACAATTGTCACACGGATAGCAGCGAGCTAGCTGCGAGATCCAGGTGTAAATGTCCAGAGCTTTCGGTTGAAATCCGGGGATATGGAGAGAAAAATAGGTCCGGTCGCGTTGTACAAAACTGGCGATAGCTTTTCAAGCTAAAGGATAGCTGATGACCATCAACCGTGGTTAGCTTAAAACTAACGTTAGCCAGTGAATTGGCTAGCTTCTGGTTAGCTTCTGGTTAGCTTCTGGCTAGCTTCTATTGTGGATTTCAGATTTGAGGTAAATAATCTTTTTTTTTTAATTGGTGAGGTGGGTTGCAGGAGTGTGTTTTTGAAGTTGAGTATTTGGAAAATAAAACATATAAAAGATATGCGAAGAAAGATGTAAATATATATATATATACGGGATGGGGAGATGGGGAGCATTGCTGCACAGCTATTTTCAGGTCTTCGATCAGGTAAAAAAAAAAACATCCCCACAGCATGATGCTGCCACCAACATGCTTCACTGTAGGCATGGTGCCAGGTTTCCTCCAGACGTAATGCTTGGCTTTCAGGCCAAAGAGTTCAATCTTGGTTTCATCAGAACAAAGAATCTTGTTTCTCATGGTCTGAGAGTCTTTAAGTGCCTTTTAGCAAACTCCAAGCGGGCTGTCATGTGCCTTTTACTGAAGAGTGGCTTCTGTCTGGCCACTCTACCATAAAGGCCTGATTGGTGGAGTGATGCAGAGAAGGTTCTCCCATCTCCACAGAGGATCTCTAGAGCTCTGTCAGTGACCATCAGATTATTGGTCACCTCCCTGACTAAGGTCCTTCTCCCCCATTGCTCTGTTTGGTCGGGCGGCCAGCTCTAGGAAGAGTCTTGGTGGTTCCAAACTTCTTCCATTTAAGAATGATGGAGGCCACTGTGTTCTTGAGGACCTTCAATGCTGCAGAAATGTTTTGGTACCCTTCCCCAGATCTGTCCCTTGACACAATCCTGTCTCGGAGCTCTATGGACAATTCCTTCGACCTCATGGCTTGGTTTTTGCTCCGATATGCACTATCAACTGTGGGACCTTATTTAAGTGATAATGCCCGAGAAGCCGGTGTTTGGAGGATATATTGGCACGGAGTTGTTAGGGCCAGCAAACCGTGCCAATATATCCTCCAAACACCGGCTTCAGGAGCATTATCACCTTTAAAGAACGGGTTACCAATATATTCAAACAATTATTTACTTATTTTTATTAAAAACTAGATTTTTATTCATTTATTCATACTTCCACAAGGTATAGTCCTGACACACATCTAGGGTTGCTAGAGACCCGACCCAGTCGTTTGTTCTAAATGTTCCATTGCTATAATGTCTGGCAACATTCTTATCCCTTGCCTGCTACCTAGCCAACTACGGCTAACTTACAGTCACGTCAATAAGTGCAGTCGGAATAACAGCAAAGTAGCTGCATTTGCATTTGTTTAAGCTGTTTTCTAGTGACATTTATTTGGATACATCCATAACAATGAGGTAATGAGGCGCGATTTCACCTGGCATAGAAAATGTGCTCACTATTGACTCTTGTTCAGAGGAGCTAGCCAGCAACACAGCTACAGTAACACGATCGCTTCAAACTGAAGCTGGAAAGACTGCAAATTAGCAATGTTTTATTTGACCCTTTTTCAATTCAATTTTGTTTGTATATCTGTATTTCGACTGGCTGAGAAACGCTGCCTGCCAGTCTTTCTTGTCCCGGACAGCAGGATATTGAATTTGAATATCTAAACAATGTTGTAAATGTTGGAGAGGCGGACTGCAAGGTTTATTCAGATCTCAGCTGTTGAAAACGAAATGTTAGTCTAAAAGAAATGTGAGATATTGTCTAGATGCTAAAGTGGAGATCAAGTTTATAAGTTGCCTGGCTGGGCTGATGAGACAGTGGATAGCGCAGTCAGATGGAAGAGAGTAAATAGGTATTTTAACGTCATAGATTTAGCCGGTGGCAGTTTGTGGAACAGACACCGGCTGGAATGCGGTTTTAACCAATCAACATTCAGGATTAGACCTACCCGTTGTATAAATAAACAGGTGTGTGCCTTTCCAAATCATGTCCAATCAATTGAATTTACCACAGGTGGACTCCAATAATGTTGTAGAAACATCTCAAGAAGATCAATGGAAACAGGATGCACCTGAGCTCTACTTTGAGTATCATAGCAAAAGGTCTGAATACTTATGTAAATAAGGTGTTTCTGTTTTCTATTTTTAATACATTTGCAAAAATTCTAACAACCTGTTTTCACTTTGTCATTATGGGGTACTGTGTGTAGATTGCTGAGGAAAAACATATATTTAATCAATTTTACAGTAAGGCTGTAATGTAACAAAATTTGGAAAAAGTCAAGGGGTCTGAATACTTTCCGAAGGCACTGTATGTCACCATTCCCCTTCTAAATGGCCCAGACAATCAGTGGCTAAACTAACATTTACCTAACCTGACAAACTGAACTATTAACCCACATTAACTCTATGATCTTACTGATTATAACAGACAGAGAAACTATGAAAACAAAAGAATGAATGAAAATTACTTGAATCAACCTCCTCAGTAGAAATAAATATTGAAATAAACAAATCACAATTACTCATTAAAACATATGAGATGGTTGTTTGATATCTATACATTTTATTTTCATTAGAACACTGAGTCATGGACTACACCCCAAATGGCACCCTATTCCTTTTTATAGTGCACTACTTTTAACCAGGGTCCATAGTGTGCATTATAAAGGGTCCAAAGTGTGCATTATATAGGAAAAGGGTGTCATTTGGGACACATCCATGCAGACGAAAGGGTCTGTTAATAAGACCTGTTCCATGACATGATGTCTGAATGTCCAGAAAATAAATTGCATGTTTAAATAATGACATTTAAAATGAATATTCTCTTGGAGGCTTGGAGTTTTTATCTGAACAGGCAGGAGAGTTCATACAGCTGGCAGGGCTACAGTGAAACATGTAATATAATATTAATAAATGCAATTAAGCAGACACTTTTATCCATAGTGTGTGCATACATTTTTAAATGGGTGGCCCCAGCAGCAATCAAACTCACAATCGTTGCATTGCAAGAATCCTCATCTACCAACTGAGCAACACTGTTCTATCAGGTCCTGAGATGTACAGACTGGATGGATGTAGAGGTAGAGCAGTACAGACTGGATGGATGTAGAGGTAGAGCAGTACAGACTGGATGGATGTAGAGGTAGAGCAGTACAGACTGGATGGATGTAGAGGTAGAGCAGTACAGACTGGATGGATGTAGAGGTAGAGCAGTACAGACTGGATGGGTGTAGAGGTAGAGCAGTACAGACTGGATGGGTGTAGAGGTAGAGCAGTACAGACTGGATGGATGTAGGGGTAGAGCAGTACAGACTGGATGGATGTAGGGGTAGAGCAGTACAGACTGGATGGATGTAGGGTAGAGCAGTACAGACTGGATGAATGTAGGGTAGAGCAGTACAGACTGGATGGATGTAGGGTAGAGCAGTACAGACTGGATGGATGTAGAGGTAGAGCAGTACAGACTGAATGGATGTAGAGCAGTACAGACTGGATGGATGTAGGGGTAGAGCAGTACAGACTGGATGGATGTAGGGGTAGAGCAGTACAGACTGGACGGATGTAGAGGTAGAGCAGTACAGACTGGATGGATGTAGAGGTAGAGCAGTACAGACTGGATGGATGTAGAGGTAGAGCAGTACAGACTGAATGGATGTAGAGGTAGAGCAGTACAGACTGGATGGATGTAGAGGTAGAGCAGTACAGACTGGATGGATATAGGGGTAGAGCAGTACAGACTGGATGGATGTAGAGGTAGAGCAGTACAGACTGGATGGATATGGAGGTAAAGCAGTAAAGACTGGATGGATGTAGAGCAGTACAGACTGGATGGATGTGGAGGTAGAGCAGTACAGACTGGATGGATGTGGAGGTAAAGCAGTACAGACTGGATGGATGTAGAGCAGTACAGACTGGATGGATGTGGAGGTAGAGCAGTACAGACTGGATGGATGTGGAGGTAAAGCAGTACAGACTGGATGGATGTAGAGGTAGAGCAGTACAGACTGGATGGATGTAGAGGTAGAGCAGTACAGACTGGATGGGTGTAGAGGTAGAGCAGTACAGACTGGATGGATGTAGAGGTAGAGCAGTACAGACTGGATGGATGTAGGGGTAGAGCAGTACAGACTGGATGGATGTAGGGTAGAGCAGTACAGACTGGATGGATGTAGAGGTAGAGCAGTACAGACTGGATGGATATAGGGGTAGAGCAGTACAGACTGAATGGATGTAGAGCAGTACAGACTGGATGGATGTAGGGGTAGAGCAGTACAGACTGGATGGATGTAGGGGTAGAGCAGTACAGACTGGACGGATGTAGAGGTAGAGCAGTACAGACTGGATGGATGTAGAGGTAGAGCAGTACAGACTGGATGGATGTAGAGGTAGAGCAGTACAGACTGAATGGATGTAGAGGTAGAGCAGTACAGACTGGATGGATGTAGAGGTAGAGCAGTACAGACTGGATGGATATAGGGGTAGAGCAGTACAGACTGGATGGATGTAGAGGTAGAGCAGTACAGACTGGATGGATATGGAGGTAAAGCAGTAAAGACTGGATGGATGTAGAGCAGTACAGACTGGATGGATGTGGAGGTAGAGCAGTACAGACTGGATGGATGTGGAGGTAAAGCAGTACAGACTGGATGGATGTAGAGCAGTACAGACTGGATGGATGTGGAGGTAGAGCAGTACAGACTGGATGGATGTGGAGGTAAAGCAGTACAGACTGGATGGATGTAGAGGTAGAGCAGTACAGACTGGATGGATGTAGAGGTAGAGCAGTACAGACTGGATGGGTGTAGAGGTAGAGCAGTACAGACTGGATGGATGTAGAGGTAGAGCAGTACAGACTGGATGGATGTAGGGGTAGAGCAGTACAGACTGGATGGATGTAGGGTAGAGCAGTACAGACTGGATGGATGTAGAGGTAGAGCAGTACAGACTGGATGGATATAGGGGTAGAGCAGTACAGACTGGATGGATGTAGAGGTAAAGCAGGACAGACTGGATGGATGTAGAGGTAGAGCAGTACAGACTGGATGGATGTGGAGGTAAAGCAGTACAGACTGGATGGATGTGGAGGTAAAGCAGTACAGACTGAATTGATGTAGAGCAGTACAGACTGGATGGATGTAGGGGTAGAGCAGTACAGACTGGATGGATGTAGGGGTAGAGCAGTACAGACAGGATGGATGTAGAGGTAGAGCAGTACAGACTGGATGGATGTGGAGGTAAAGCAGTACAGACTGGATGTATGTGGAGGTAAAGCAGTACAGACTGAATGGATGTAGAGCAGTACAGACTGGATGGATGTAGGGGTAGAGCAGTACAGACTGGATGGATGTAGGGGTAGAGCAGTACAGACTGGATGGATGTAGAGGTAGAGCAGTACAGACTGGATGGATGTAGACGTAGAGTAGTACAGACTGGATGGATGTAGATGTAGAGCAGTACAGACTGGATGGATGTAGAGCATTACAGACTGGATGGATGTAGAGGTAGAGCAGTACAGACTGGATGGATGTAGAGGTAGAGCAGTACAGAATGGATGGGTGTAGAGGTAGAGCAGTACAGACTGGATGGGTGTAGAGGTAGAGCAGTACAGACTGGATGGATGTGGAGGTAAAGCAGTAAAGACTGGATGGATGTAGAGGTAGAGCAGTACAGACTGGATGGATGTAGAGGTAGAGCAGTACAGAATGGATGGATGTAGAGGTAGAGCAGTACAGACTGGATGGATGTAGAGGTAGAGCAGTACAGACTGGATGGATGTGGAGGTAAAGCAGTAAAGACTGGATGGATGTAGAGCAGTACAGACTGGATGGATGTGGAGGTAGAGCAGTACAGACTGGATGGATGTAGAGGTAGAGCAGTACAGAATGGATGGATGTAGAGGTAGAGCAGTACAGACTGGATGGATGTGGAGGTAAAGCAGTAAAGACTGGATGGATGTAGAGCAGTACAGACTGGATGGATGTGGAGGTAGAGCAGTACAGACTGGATGGATGTAGAGCAGTACAGACTGGATGGATATGGAGGTAGAGCAGTACAGACTGGATGGATGTAGAGGTAGAGCTGTATAGACTGGATGGATGTAGAGGTAGAGCAGTACAGACTGAATGGATGTAGAGCAGTACAGACTGGATTGATGTAGGGGTAGAGCAGTACAGACTGGATGGAAGTAGGGGTAGATTAGTACAGACTGGACGGATGTAGAGGTAGAGCAGTACAGACTGGATGGATGTAGGGGTAGAGCAGTACAGACTGGATGGATGTAGGGGTAGATTAGTACAGACTGGACGGATGTAGAGGTAGAGCAGTACAGACTGGATGGATGTAGAGGTAGAGCAGTACAGACTGGATGGATGTAGGGGTAGAGCAGTACAGACTGGATGGATGTAGGGGTAGATTAGTACAGACTGGATGGATGTAGGGGTAGAGCAGTACAGACTGGATGGATATAGGGGTAGAGCAGTACAGACTGGATGGATGTAGAGGTAGAGCAGTACAGACTGGATGGATATGGAGGTAAAGCAGTAAAGACTGGATGGATGTAGAGCAGTACAGACTGGATGGATGTGGAGGTAAAGCAGTACAGACTGGATGGATGTGAAGGTAAAGCAGTACAGACTGGATGGATTTGGAGGTATAGCAGTACAGACTGGATGGATGTAGAGCAGTACAGACTGGATGGATGTAGAGGTAGAGCAGTACAGACTGGATGGATGTAGAGGGAGAGCAGTACAGACTGGATGATGTAGAGGTAGAGCAGTACAGACTGGATGGATGTAGAGGTAGAGCAGTACAGACTGGATGGATGTAGAGGTAGAGCAGTACAGACTGGATGGATGTAGGGGTAGAGCAGTACAGACTGGATGGATGTAGAGGTAGAGCAGTACAGACTAGATTGATGTGGAGGTAAAGCAGTAAAGACTGGATGGATGTAGAGCAGTACAGACTGGATGGATGTGGAGGTAGAGCAGTACAGACTGGATGGATGTGGAGGTAAAGCAGTACAGACTGGATGGATGTGGAGGTAAAGCAGTACAGACTGGATGGATGTAGAGGTAGAGCAGTACAGACTGGATGGATGTAGAGGTAGAGCAGTACAGACTGGATGGATGTAGAGGTAGAGTAGTACAGACTGGATGGGTGTAGAGGTAGAGCAGTACAGACTGGATGGATGTGGAGGTAAAGCAGTACAGACTGGATGGATGTGGAGGTAGAGCAGTACAGACTGGATGGATGTGGAGGTAAAGCAGTACAGACTGGATGGATTTGGAGGTAGAGCAGTACAGACTGGATGGATGTAGAGCAGTACAGACTGGATGGATGTAGAGGTAGAGCAGTACAGACTGGATGGATGTAGAGGTAGAGCAGTACAGACTGGATGGATGTAGAGGTAGAGCAGTACAGACTGGATGGATGTAGAGGTAGAGCAGTACAGACTGGATGGATGTAGAGGTAGAGCAGTACAGACTGGATGGATGTAGGGGTAGAGCAGTACAGACTGGATGGATGTAGAGGTAGAGCAGTACAGACTAGATGGATGTGGAGGTAAAGCAGTAAAGACTGGATGGATGTAGAGCAGTACAGACTGGATGGATGTGGAGGTAGAGCAGTACAGACTGGATGGATGTGGAGGTAAAGCAGTACAGACTGGATGGATGTGGAGGTAAAGCAGTACAGACTGGATGGATGTAGAGGTAGAGCAGTACAGACTGGATGGATGTAGAGGTAGAGCAGTACAGACTGGATGGATGTCGGGGTAGAGTAGTACAGACTGGATGGATGTGGGGGTAGAGCAGTACAGACTGGATGGATGTGGAGGTAAAGCAGTACAGACTGGATGGATGTGGAGGTAGAGCAGTACAGACTGGATGGATTTGGAGGTAAAGCAGTACAGACTGGATGGATGTAGAGCAGTACAGACTGGATGGATGTAGGAGTAGAGCAGTACAGACTGGATGGATGTAGGGTAGAGCAGTACAGACTGGATGGATGTAGAGGTAGAGCAGTACAGACTGGGTGGATGTAGAGGTAGAGCAGTACAGACTGGATGGATGTAGAGGTAGAACAGTACAGACTGGATGGATGTAGAGGTAGAGCAGTACAGACTGGATGGATGTAGAGGTAGAGCAGTACAGACTGGATGGATGTAGAGGTATACCAGTACAGACTGGATGGATTTGGAGGTAAAGCAGTACAGACTGGATGGATGTAGAGCAGTACAGACTGGATGGATGTAGGAGTAGAGCAGTACAGACTGGATGGATGTAGGGTAGAGCAGTACAGACTGGATGGATGTAGAGGTAGAGCAGTACAGACTGGATGGATGTAGAGGTAGAGCAGTACAGACTGGATGGATGTAGAGGTATACCAGTACAGACTGGATGGATTTGGAGGTAAAGCAGTACAGACTGGATGGATGTAGAGCAGTACAGACTGGATGGATGTAGGAGTAGAGCAGTACAGACTGGATGGATGTAGGGTAGAGCAGTACAGACTGGATGGATGTAGAGGTAAAGCAGTACAGACTGGATGGATGTAGAGGTAGAGCAGTACAGACTGGATGGATGTAGAGGTAGAGCAGTACAGACTGGATGGATGTAGAGGTAGAGCAGTACAGACTGGATGGATGTAGAGGTAGAACAGTACAGACTGGATGGATGTAGAGGTAGAGCAGTACAGACTGGATGGATGTAGAGGTAGAGCAGTACAGACTGGATGGATGTAGAGGTATACCAGTACAGACTGGATGGATGTAGAGGTAAAGCAGTACAGACTGGATGGATGTAGAGGTAAAGCAGTCGTGTGGTTAATAATGCAGCTAATGAACATCCCGTCCAGTCCTGGCCAGTTTAATGTTAAACCTCAGTTCCCTTTCAGTCAGTCACTCGGTATAACATACTTGGGGAGTCAACAACCAGTCATATTAACCTGAAGGAAACTGAATGCCGAGCCCGCCCTCAGATGCCCCGCCTTCCTGGCTAGAATACCAGGGCTCTAAAGCTCGCCTGAATGCAGAACGTGTCACGCCATTTGCTTTTCAAGCACATAAAGATTTAGCTCCAACTTAGGTGTCTGTTAGTGGTTAGAGAGTGCTTGTCCCCCTGGACGTTGCAATTTTGGGTTCTTTTTGTGTTTGCTACTTTCTTTATTTTTTTATTTTACCCCGTCCCCAATTTCGTGGTATCCAATTGTTTTAGTAGCTACTATCTTGTCTCATCGCTACAACTCCCATATCGGCTCGGGAGAGACGAAGGTTGAAAGTCCCCAACCAAGCCGCACTGCTTCTTAACACAGCGCGCATCCAACCCGGAAGCCAGCCGCACCAATGTAGGCACTGCTTTCTTGCTTAAGTAAGATGGCCAGTGGTGAGAGTTAGTTCAAAAAGGCTAACCACCCAAGTTTATACCTCTGACCGTGCCCTAAAGATATTCACGAATGCTCTCCTGTTTGCCTGGGGTGGAAACACACTCAGGAGGCTTTGCCTTGGACCAGTTCGTGTGACCATTATCTCCAGCTGTGTTCAACTTCTATTTGTCGTTGGACTGACTTTGTGGGAAAGATTGGGGTTGCTGGTGAAGGGTCTTCAGGTGAAGTAACCTTGGAAATGGGGTTGTCTGAGGCCAGGAGAGAGCAGCAGCGGTGGTCGGAGTTGAGAGGGGTGTCATCCCAGCCGAGTGAGGCTCATTCTGATTTTTCTGTCAGTGTTCAGAGTCCGGATTCCGGGGATGATATACTATCCCTGGTTGGCTCTGGAGGGTTTTCAGTGTGAATCGGATGTCGGATCAGTTCGGCAGGGGAGAGTGAATCATTGGTGGTTAATGTGCATTTGACGAAGCTGTGTTTGTAGGGCTGCAGATCACCTGGGGTGGTTGGCCGTCTTCTCCCCTGCAGCAGGTTTTGGGGAAGGTATTTACCTCCTGTCCCTGCAGCGGTGAAGTGTTGCTTACCCCTATTTAAAGATTTTGCAGATGAGCTACAGGCGACCTGGTATTCACCTCATTCAGCCAGGCTGGTGCTACCAGGTTATGGCAAATGCATGAATGTAGAAGGTTTGGAGGAGGCTGGGCTCATTTGCACATGCCCAATGGATTGAAAGCTCGCAAATTACTTAGCTCCAGAGGATAACAAGGGTGCTAATCCTAACATGGTGCTTCCGAAAAAACAGTGCTGGTGCTCTGCCTCTTCAGGGAATAATGTATGGGAGACTGGTAGCGTGCTCCGTCCAGTGGCAGGCACGCGCTGTTTCACCATGTGTGATGAGGACGGTGATGAGGATGTACGTTCTGCAGTTCGCTGTGCGTCATACTTTTCGTGGCGTCCTTATGCCTACGGTCCCCGAGGTCCTAGTACCTGTCTTGAGAGATTTTCTCTCTCCTTCAAAAGCTGGCTATTCAGGTGGTTCCCGTGTCTGAAGTACAGAGTGGTTGGTACAGCCGTTACTTCTTATTTCCCAAGAGCGATGGAATGTTGTGTCCCATCCTGGACTTGGTTGTTTTAAGCAAGCACCCCAAGATTTACAAGTTTCAAATGCTTACACTTGAATGGTTATTGCAGTCGGTGCGTCCCAGTGATTGGCTTACGTCCATAGATCTGGAGGATGAGTGTTTTCATGTGGCTATACATCCTCTCCACAGAAAGTTTCTGAAGTTTCATTTCAAGGTTGTGGCCCAGCCCCTTTTCTATGGTGGTGGAGGTGGCTTTGGCACGGGGTGCAATGCCAGGGGATCAGATTTTTGGCCTATCTGGATGATTGGATGGTCATAGCAGAGTTGAGGGAACAGGTGGGGTTCCACACTACCACGCTGGTTTTCCATATTCAGTCTTTGGAGTTCATAGTGAATTACAAGAAAACTTGTGATTCACTATGAATTCACTAGCGCGTTCAGTTTCTGGGTCTGGTTCTGGACTCATTTCTGAATTGTGTGTTTTGTCCCAACAGAGGAGGGTCGCATTCCGGTTCTTTCTGGCACGGATTCAGCTGGGGCACTCTATGCCTTTTCGCTCGGGCATACAGTTATTGGGTCTGATGGCCTCTATGATAGCTGTGGTGCCTCGGGACTGTTGATGCATCAGTTTTAGCGCTGGGTAGTTGCCACTGCCATCGTTTGTCAAGGTATCCCCATTGTGCCTAAGGACGTTGACTCCTTGGAGGGACCCGTGACTGCTGTTGCAAGGGGTTCTCATGGGCTGGGTAGTTTCCCACAGGGTGTTCACGACAGATGCATCCCTTTTGGGATGGGGAGCACTGTGTGTAGGTTGCTCGAAAAGAGGAATTTGGTCAACAACTCAAAGGGCACTGCATATCAATTACCTAGAGATACTGACTGTTTTACTAGTGTCTAGACTAGATCTAATTTCCAGGGGTGTCCTATCTCTACGGAGTGGAGACTACACCCCTAGGTGGTTGCCGAGATATTGGGCCAGTTCTGCAGTGCTGACAGAGATCTTTATGCATCACAAGAAAACTTGCATTGTCATCTGTTCTTTGCGATGAGGGATCTGGGCACTCCGTTGGGAACAGATGCTTTGGCGTATCAGTGGCCCCGGACCCTTCTCTATGTGTTTGCTCCGGCGGACCTGATTCAAGCCACTGAGCAGAGGGTCCATCAGGAAAGTCTGTTGTTGATTCTGGTGGCTCCACGTTGGCCCAGACAACCCTGGTTCCCGGAGATCATCCACTTGTTGGGGGGGGGGGGGGGGGGGGGGGGGGGGGGGGGGGGGGGGGGGGGGGGGGGGGGGGGGGGGGGGGGGGGGGGGGGGGGGGGGGGGGGGGGGACCCATTGAGGGTTCCATGTCATCGGGATCTATTGTCCCAGACACGCCAGGGAGTTTGGCACCCACGACCACAGATAGGGGATCTGTGGGTTTGGTCCCTGAAAGGTTGAATTTGACAGCTATGGGGTTATTCTTGAATGTTATTACTATACAGTCGGCAGATGTGCCCTCTACGAGGTGGTGCAGTTTCTGAAAGGCGTGCGTCGGCTCAGACAGGTGTCTAAGCCTGTGGCATAGACCTGCAACCTGGCTTTGGTCCTGGATGCTCTGTGTGAGCCTTCGTTTGGATGATTCAAGTCTGTGGACCTGAAGGTCCTTTCCTACATGACTGCCCTGCTCATGACCTTAGAGTCTGCCAAACACGTTGGCGATCTCCACTCACTGTCAGTACACCCTTCCTGTTTGGAATTCGCGCCTGGCAACTCTAAAGTGATGTTACCTCCTAATGCAGCTTTTGCTCCCAAGGTTATGTTTATGTCTCACAGGTCCCTGGCTTTCTAGCTGTTCCTTTTCTCTCCTCCTTTGTTTGCTTTCAGTGAACAACGGAGGTTGTATGGCCTGTGTCCGGTGCACGCTTTATGCACATATGGATAGGACCAAGGATATCCGCGTTTGTGACCAGCTTTTTGATTGTTTCGCTAATCCACCTCTGTAGTGCGATTTCCAAGCAACGTTTTCTCATTGGCTATCTCCCTGACAAATGACAGCAAAGGAGAAGGGTTGCCTAGCGGTGTGCGTGCTAACTCCACTAGGGGTGTGGCAGCTTCTTGGGCATTGTTCAGGGGCATGACGATTGGTGATATCTGTGCTGCAGCGTGTTGGGGTTCCCCAAATACCTTCTACCTGCTCCTAGTGTGGCTCATAGTGTTCTTATGGCTGGGTCCGGCAGTTGGTGTTAGGCACCGCGCAGGTTGTGCATTTGTCCGGGTTACCACAGTTCCCTGCAAGTTTGAGCCTTGGGCTGCAGCAGTGTGTAAAGTGTACATTATCAGGGTTACCACTGTTTCCTGTAGGTTTGAGCCTCGGGTTGCTGTGACAGCGCGCAAGTACACAGTTTCGATGTTGCTGCAGGTTTCCTCCTACAGGGAACAGTAGTTATAATCATAACTGTAATATTTATTGTCTTCATTAAAACATTTGACGGTTATTTCTGCCTAGTAGCTTAGGTTATTTAAATATCTTATTGGTCTATCTCTGCCCAGTCAGGAATGTCTCTGATAACAATAGAGTTGTCCAAACCCCCTTATAGTGTTTTAGTGTTCTCATAGTGTTCTCACAGTGTTCTCATAATGTTCTACAACCCACCTCCTGGTTATATGACACCAGGCTCCAGCTCTGTGGGCCAAACTCTCCAGTCAGTACTGTGCTTTCTGCTGCTTTAGGTATAATTGCCTCAGCCTCACAAGGTATAGTTATCCAGAGTTCAGTCTGGTTGTGAAAATAGATCAAGAGGAGCTGTTCAACAGTCCGATACACTGCCTGAACGCTGCAAACAACTGGTGCATGAAATAAGAGCAGCAAGCGCTGTGGTGGTTTTATGCCTGATGCAAGCGTTTTACTGGAATACAATAGTGGATCCTGGCAGCCATCATAAATTCCTGAAACGTTTACTATGTTCCAATCACAAGGATTATAAAGCAGCAAATGGACTGAGGGAGAGAGAATCTGGTTGCTGTGCCTCCCCTGTCAAGCTCACAGACATTAAAAAAAACATAGTTTTTTTCTGAGGAGAAAATTTCATCCTAAAACAGTTGATAAAATAATAAAGAAAATATGATATACTGTAGCTGCTGTTTCTTTTAAAATGTCATAGTTTACTGGTATGTTGGCATTCTGACAAAGAGAATTCTAATTGCAGACTATTTTTTTTATTTTTTTATATATATATTTTTTACCTTTATTTAACTAGGCAAGTCAGTTAAGAACAAGTTCTTATTTTCAATGATGGCCTAGGAACAGTGGGTTAACTGCCTGATCAGGGGCAGAACGACAGATTTTTACCTTGTCAGCTCCGGGATTTGAACTTGCAACCTTCCGGTTAGTAGTCCAACGCTCTAACCACTAGGCTACCCTGCCACCCCATAGTTTTTTTCTGAGGAGAAAATTTCATCCTAAGACAGTTGATAAAATAATAAAGAAAATATGATATACTGTAGCTGCTGTTTCTTTTAAAATGTCATAGTTTACTGGTATGTTGGCATTCTAACAAAGAGAATTCGAATTGCAGACTATTGTGTTGCTATGTAAGTGGGGGTAGCTTTAGAGACCTGCAATGACTAGCTTCTGTCCAGAATCTCAAGAGGTACAATCAGGCTTTTAAGTAGTGGCTGTGAGCGGTATTGTCCTTAATTTAAGACTGCATCAGACTGCATCAGTATTTGTAATTGTATTTTTAAATCATTGCTGTATGTCTAATAAATCACTCTGTGTTTATTTAATGAAAATGTACTGCCCTTTAAAAGTCCAATGCAGCTATTTTTATCTCAATATCAAATAATTTCTGGGTAAAAACTAAGTCCCTTAGTGTGATTGTTTTCAATTAAAATGGCAAAAGAAACAAAAATAGTAGCTATAACGAAACACCATCCAAAATCAGCTGGACCAGTTAAGAGTACAGAAAATTCTAAATGGAAACTTTCTTTATATGTACATCATTTAGAATATATTATCAATTCCAACCCTATTAAAAATGTTGGTCAAAACATTTATTTTTGGAACATTCAAAAACTCTTCAAAAACATTTACAAATTTTTTCAAATATTGCATCATGGTAAAGTTAAAGTTCACATTCTGACCAACAGGGGAGCCCTAGCTATCTCAGACTGACAATTCAGAAGTGCTGGACATTATGTAGTGTTCTGTCTATGTACTCTATATCTATATGCTACAGTCTGTGTGCTCTATATCTATACTCTATCTCTCTCTGCCCTGAGCAGTCTAAGTGGGAGATCCTCCTTGTGTGTTGACAGCCTTTCTCCTCCTCCTCTTTCTTTATCTTTCTCTCTCTTGCCCTCTCACTCTGTCTCTCCCCATATCTCTTTCTCTCTCCTCCTCTTCCTCCTCTCTCTCTCCTCCTGCCAACCAACCATCAGGTCAGTGTCTGCTGCCAGAGGGGGTGTGGCTTACCCTGGGCCCAGCTAGCTATGGGGCCGGGCGGGGCCTGCCCTGTGGTTACCAAACCCATGATTAGTTTCACTCCCCCTGAACACTGGCAACACCGTCTGCTCTCACTGGCATCAACACTCTCCTTTTGTCTACTCATCTGTAACCCAACTCGAGAGGAGAGGAGAGGAGAGGAGAGGAGAGGAAAGGAGAGGAGAGGAGAGGAGAGGAGAGGAGAGGAGAGGAGAGGAGAGGAGAGGAGAGGAGAGGAGAGGAGAGGAGAGGAGGTGTTTTGATATTGGCTGTTTACTGTTTTGCTTGAGATATTAATGATCTTAACTGACAGATCTTTGAATGGACGAGTCAAAGACAGGCTGTACTCTTTCAAGGAGACATTATCATGACCTAACGAGTGGAGTGCACCATTATCATATCTCTCTCTGTCTCTGTCCCTCTCTGTCTCTCTCGCGCTCTGGCATCATTTTAGCCCTTACATGGGTAATAATTAGCCTTATGAGTGCAAGATAATATTTTCATAAATACTTAGACATAACCGCATAAAAAAGTGCACTGCTCAGGATGTTTTGAATTACATATAATATTACTGACTACATTACATGTTTAGGAAATTACTACTATAATCTTTCTTGCATATATGACAATAAATGGAACTGTTTTAGGCTGATTCCCGAATGGCACCCTAATGGCCTATGTACCCTGGTAAAAAAAAGAGTGCCCTATAAAGGTACATCTTAAACTTATTCAAGCCTTTGAGAGGCATGTTGGGCATTCGGGATTTTGGGAGAATTATCTGTTTTAATTATGACACTACCCAGAATGCCTTGTGTAGCAGTGCAGCAGTGACATCACTGTGACTGTCTTCATCAGACCAGACTGTTTAACAGTTTACCAGCCCCGTAGACATTCAAGACTAGAGTACAGACAAAATATAACTATAACACCAAGAAACTAGGACTATGTAATGGAATATTATAACTGGAATTGTTTTTGCTAGAAATGTAATGATTTGCCCCGTGTACGATTTAAATGTTTCTGAAATATTATTTTGAAGACCATCTGCGTAAAAGGACTGGGTGTGTGTGTGTTAATATATAATATAATATTATTATTATTACTACTATAACTTTTTCTAAAGGAAATTCGAAGAAAACCGTTTCAAAGATATAGCGTTATAGCTCACGTATTAACGGAATCCAGTCCTTTTGGCATATGGAAACCTGTATCATTTATTATTATTGTTGTGTAAACGTTTTAATACTAACTCCGAATTATGGAGTATCCCTAGAGGGATTACAGCTTAATCCCGTCCCTGTAGCGCGGTGGATCCAGTGGATTAAGGCTGTATTGTCTCTCTCTGTACCAGAGTCCCTTTAGGCCACAACACAATGGTTCTCGTACCCGCCAACGTCTTATTATTCTCTTTCTCTCTGAGGGGGAGTAGACTAGAGGTCTTGGAATAGAGAGTTTATGTTGCATAAAGACAAACCCTTCAGATTGATGAGAATCTCTTGCAACAGCATCGACTGTAAAACAATATCTGTCCGTTTACTGAGACGTCGGCCGAATTCTCTATTCAAATGTAGTCTAACATGGGGCGGGTTTAATATGTGTCTAAATGTGGAAACAACATTAAGAACAAGTGTCATTACAAGATAATTACATAGGCTAATAAATGGTCATGACGGTGATAAATATGAGTATTAGAATAATAAGTAATGTTTTGATCACGTTTCGTTTCTTTTGCAAAAGCATTGCTTTCTATTCTGTGAGCATATCGCAGTAATTATAGCCTTTTGTATAATTTTACATTATATGTACATGTAGGTATTTATTATAGGTTATACATTATATGTCAGTGCATTGTGTATTATCTATTCATTAATATGTTGTGGGGCATATTAGGGCTATATGTTTCCATAGGCCTACGATAGCCTACAACTGCAACGTCATTAGACCCGGGATATTGCATGTTTATTACAGCTTGTAAAGCACATGCTAAACGGTGATAGTGTAATCAGATAAGATCAGTTTAATACAGGCAGAATTTATTACAGGCAGCTAGGGCAGGCAGAGAGTAGGAAAGCCGATTCCACTATTCCTGAGCGCTCTGTTAGCACAATGAAAGAGAGCCCAGGGAATTGAAACCAAAATCCACTTGTAATCTCGCAACAGTATCGGGCATAATTGGTTGAGGACCACAATATTAAGATTGATGAGACATTAAAGTGGCTCTTTGGAGTTCACGCGATCGATAAATATCCCAATTTCAAAAGCTTTCATTTGAGCTCGAGACAAATCACTGGAGCCGCGCGCCTCAGCGATACTGATCCAAATAGAACATGGAGGATGGAGGGAGAGGAGAGATGGAGATGCGGAGGAAGATGGGTGGAAACAGAGAGATTGCATGTGATCCCGTCTGCTGGTCAGGGGTCAAAATGCCATCGTAAATAAATACTAAACGGATATTGTCAGCACAAATATATGCGCTTTCAGGTTTTTCAAAAGCATGTGATTAGTTTAGGATGCATATTGTAACAGTAGTTTGGCGTGGTGTTGTATTTCTCATTTAGTGGCCCCAGTGTCGTTATTGTAACTGAAATAATTGTTATGAAAAATATTAGTATGCAAATATGAATAATAATACCATATAAGTGACCAGTCATCATATTGGCAAGCGCTCCTCCATCTCTGGTTTAGTTCTGATAGGCCATATGACACTGCTGGCCCTTATTGCACCGCACGCGCCTTTAGTTAAAATGGTTATTACTTATGTAAATTAGCGTCATATAGTTTTGAAAGCCTATAATGTATATAGGCCTAAATGCTTGTTGAATAGGCCGAATAGCGATTTGTTTCAAAGTAACCTATGTTATACCCTCCAGAGTGCAACCCATAAGTGAGCCTTGTCCTGTATTTAACCTGAACGAATAATTCGAGTTTGCATCAAAAATAATGACTCTGAATGAAAACCTGTTACCATGATAATTAAGAACCGTGCATGTGCCCAAATTAAGAAGAAATTGTAGAATTTGCATCCTATACATTACATCGTCTCAATATCTTCTCTGACTAAATCGAAGTAAACTCAAATTTGATAATAATTCACTATCAAAGAAATCAAATTATTTGTTAGGAATTGTTAAAGACCATACATTGTTTGTCCTTATATCTGATTCACCGTGTATTACACATTATAGGCCCAGTGGTCCTCAGCACCCCGGCCCAGCTCGTGGCCCCGGTAATAGTGGCACGAGGGACGCTCTCCATCACGACGACCGAGATATATTTCGAAGTGGACGAGGATGACCCCTCCTTCAAACTGCTTGACTCCACGGTAAGTCCAACTGCCACGTTCCCTTTCTGTTTGATATGCGATTACTCCACAAGCTTTTGTTCACATTCAAGTTCACTTTACTGATTCATGTTCATGTTTAGGCTGGGCCCGCATAAACCCCATGTTCCTTTATTTTGCAAGACACAAATTGGGATTTAGAGATGTAAAAAAATATATCCAGGTTCACACATGTGCAACAATTCAAACATTAGGAGATTGTGGAGCATTTTAGAAAATGTGATCTAATTGGAACCGTGTGCCATTTTGATTCCCAGAATGTAGACGAGCCTTAAGCATGCCTAGGCTTACACGCGCGCGAGGCTCCACCTGCAGAGAACCTGGCCTACAATATTTTACAAATGTATTGATATTCGGATTCCCTCAAAACCTGTAAACCTATGTCATCGAACGAGAGCCTACGATATCGGTTCGATTTTAGACCAACATTATCCTTGTTTATAAATATGGCGACTGTGTATGGACATGGGATAACAGTTGCACTATTAGGCTAACCCTCACGTTGTAACCTCGACATTTGCACAACTACGGGTTCAAAACACCTGGTTTTGCGCAGTCTTCGTGTGGACTCTATATTAGAAATATAGGCCTAATGTCTAACCCCAACCGTACCTCTCATACATGTTTTCCCCAACAGCCTTAAGCCGATAAAAAGCGTTCAATTAGACAGCCTATTATTATAACATAGACAACCCGATAGATACAATATGTAGGATAGGCCTTTAGCCGGAACTAATAGAGATATGACAAACTATATTTGCGTAATTTAAAATGGGTTAAACACTAGGCCTATAAAATACCAATGTATGGTGCCGATAATAAATATAGCCTGTATGTGATTAAAAAAATACAAGTTATACATTTCATTAATCATGATTGGGACACAAATATTACATAGCTCGTTTTTATTAACTCTTTAAATTAAATCAGAGACAGGAATAAAAAATCAGATCACAAATGTTATAATCCAGTGTATTTCAAGTGCATTTTTTCTTTTCAATTAGACTGTATTTATATATATATTCTTATTTTCAGGTTTTATCATGTTATCAAGGTACAAACAAAAATGATCGAGTATACTTTAAATAGGAATTCAAGTATGTTTATGGAATGTTTTTTTTAACGTAACAGATAATACCATAAAAATGTAAACTTTCAAAATTTGAAAATGTCCACTGACAACAGATACAGCAGACTATCACTGAAATGAACGTTCTAATTTATTTTCTACCAAATAAAAAAATGTTCAGGCGTTTTACTTTAAAAGGTGGAATTGAGCTCTTAAGTTTACATGTCACAGAACAACATTCACAATTTCAGACCACTGGAATCACAACCTATGAATGTATTTACAGTAGAAATTGTACAGTTATTTTGTCAAGGCTTGTATGGGGGCTTTATTTTAAAGCATTTAAGCAAATAAACGATTTAGATTACCGTGGGCATGGAGAGAAATAACGAAAGATTAACACTGCATTGTAACCTAACCTTGAATGTGGATTGATGGTACAATTTGCTCCAAAATTAGGACATCGCAGAATAGAATTAAGAGAAGGGTCATATTTGACTAAATGTAATAAAAATGATCTCAGAGTAAACGTCTTCATCGTCAGAGGATAGTCACATTTTACAAGACCGTGAATAAAACAGGGGTGCAGTGATCATTTCTGTCCATAGTCCTTTGATACATCACCAGGCCTCTCACTGACCCTCCTTCACTATAACACACATTTACCTCAGAGTTTCTCCAAGCTTTTGGGGTTGGTCAGAATCTCTCTCGCCAGTCGCCAGGTCTGTTTGGCTGCATTTTCTAGAGCAGAATGAGGTTTCCCCTGGAACAGGTCTAGAGTAGGCAGGAAGTAATGGGGGCACCTCCTGCACTGCAAACACGAAATAAGCTGCAATAGAATCCCGTTCAAACGGTCCCCGAGGTTGTTCTCGTCCCAGTCAGACTCCCGTGGATGTTTTTCACACTCATAAGAAACCAGAGTCTTCATGTGGTAGTTGTTGAGGGGCGTCCCAGGCAGCTCAAGGTGCCGGTCCCGTAACGTCTTGAGGACCGACAGACATTTCTTCCTGCAGCCTCCCAGGAGTAGACGGTTCTCGGCCTCGCCGAACTGCAGGACCCAGGCGTCGCTCTCTGCCGAACTTTGTTTTCCGTTCAACGAGTAGCACTCTTTAGAGAGAAGGTTGAATCCCTCGGCCTTTACCTCGGCTACCCTGTTGGGCCCCGGCCAGGGGATGTGCGGTAGGGGCCAGTGCGCTGCGCTGCGGGGCCAGATCCCGGTGCATTTGAAAGCCGGGGTGATCTGAACGATGTATCTGTCTCTGATGCGTAACTTCACCTCGCTGGTGTCTGACACCATTTTGACAACATCTCTATAGCTGCATTTATCCACTGCCTGCGCCACTAGGGTCTGAAATCTGGAGCGGATCTTGCGCGCAGAGAGGTAGCCGGAGGCAGTGATGAATTCTACCCAGAGAGACATGCTCCTCTTGCGGCCGTCGCTTAGCTTGAGCACGGCGCAGCCCGGCAGAGACCCATCATCCACGAAGTTAAACACCCCCATCTGGTTGAGGTAGAGCACCACCTCGAACTCCGTGGGGGAGATGACCTCTAGCCCCTCGAAGCGGTTGTCCATCTCGTTGAGAGAGCTGATGAAGCGGGGCTCCTGCACCTCCACCTCCTTCAAGACGTCCGAGACCACCTTGCACACCTCCCGGATGGTCTTGGAGATGGCCGCCTTCCGAGATTGACATTTCTCCTGGTAGTATTTGTTGAGGTGGTACACCAGCTTGGCCTGGGCGGCTATCATGTTAGGGCAGAGATCCGGGTTGTAGACCGGAGTCTCGCAGTAAGCCGACGGATCCAACGCGGCTGTTTGTACGGGAGCCAATTTTAGAGAAGAAAGAACGCTATTAAAAAGAAAAAAATGTGTTCCACAAGACCCAACCCAGCCTCTTGCTAGTTGGGGCACATGCGTAATAACCTCGCTGGTCTAAATCATAAGCTTTTGCAATGGACTGCAGTTGAAAAAGTATGTCCTTCGATTTGCGAATAATTATCAAAAGTCCATATTACACGCCCTCACGTCAGTAGTCAAAACAACCTCGTTGTTGTTTTTGTTAACTCTAATCACTGCTGTAGTTATGGATCCACATGTGAAAGTGCGCGGTGCAGTCTGTGTGTGTATGTGTGAGGGCGTTGTGGAGGCGGCTGAGTCTTTCTGTGTTTAACAGCCCGGACGCTCTTCGGGAAATTATAAAGGGAGGGTTAGGAACGAGGATGTCCAATCGCCATCTGATTCGTCACCGCCTCCAGTTTATCGAACGCAAATTAATTCCCGGGTTTTATACACAATTTAAACTGAAGGTAGTAATGTCGAGGATCGGAAGTCCACCTACTACGCATTGGCTAGAGAAAAAACAGAGCCCACTTTCAGGATGTCTTTTTGACATTTAAACGGATTTGCTTCAACTGCTCATTTTAGACAGCTTGTTTGTATGCTACAGTAGGTAGGCTATAACATATGCAAATGTTTATCTTATTTATTTGTTTTGAATACAATATTTGATTAAGTAGCATTTTTCTCGTGTTTATTATTCTTGCTTTCTCTGATTTTCGTTTTTTATTTTACTGTATTGTCCACAGCCTAAGGATGGTAGCTGATCTAATATTAGACACGACGTCTGAATGACAGATTTGATGACAGTCGTTGCGTGGGGTTATGTCTTTTATTTTATTTTGTTGCTTTGACAGACGATTCGCTATGCTAAATCTATTCAACAGGAATTTGGAATGCAGTGTCCGGAGAAAAAAATATCCTACTACATGTTGAAATAACCTATATTAGATGGATTTACGTCTTCGGCATATCAGTAGGCTAGGCTATTGTATAATTATTAGGCCTGTGATATCACACGCTGGTTATTTTTGACAATAATGCATGTATGCCTGGAACATTGTAGTAGTTAAAAATAGTGGACCGGTTCATTTCCCCAGTTTTCTTTTCCAGCATAAATAGGATAATGATAAAATAAAGGTACACAGCCCTTTAGAAGTTCATTGTTTTTTTCTTACAGTGTCGATGTATAGGCTATTCAACGCAATAAAATACATCTTCAGGCCTACCTTTAAATTAAGAAGTTTTTGAATTTGAATGTAAATATGTTTCGTTATTTCAATGTATGAAATAGGCCTACTATTCCTCATTAATTGAAGGATGAACTTGTCAAATTAAGTAGGACACTCATCTTATCAGTGAAGAAAAATTAAGATGGCATAGATATTTCCTTTAGCTATACCACTGTTTTGTAAGACTGTAATCTATACATGTGAAGGCATTTTAATATATTTCCAATATGTATTATTTTTCAGCATTGGTAAATGTTTTATTGCAAGCATCTTGTTAGTTCGTTGAAATACGCGATTCCGATCATGTTTTACTTCACAATATTGTATAAGGGCGTTTTGTATGCAAAAACAGATTGTGAACACAAGGTTTTCATAAGCAGGCCGTTACAAATGATTGATGTTGTACATTGTAGGCATCATTCTAGGTGAGTGTTGTGTGAGCAGTGTTTACAATTATCACGAATATGATGATAGAACAAATTAAACAATATTAAACAATAGCAACAAAAATAAAACTATACTTTATCATTATTATTATGATGATGATTATTTTAGACTATATATATATATATATATATATATATATATATATATATATATATATATATAATTGACTTGAGTAGGCCTAGTATTTTCCTCAGAAGTAAATGAGGCCTACATAGGCAACACAACATAGGCTAGGTCTACAATATTCATATTACTACGACAAAAATACTTAACTATTCCAATCGTATTACTAATATAAAACAGATTATTATGTTATCAAGATGGAATGGAAGCAAGACACATTTATGCACAACACCAGTAGACTAGATATTTTTATGCAGACGAAGTTGCTGCACATTTCTGCACAGTTAACAAGTCCTTCCCCCCCACCAAATCACTGAACAATCACTATAGTTATCACCGAATCAACTCCCTATCTCGGAGCCATCTCTAGCTTTAAAAGTAGTAATCATCCTGGCTAATCATAATTAATGTCCCACTGTTACCAGGCAGGTATTACAGATATGACAACAAATGGGTGTGCTGGTATAGACCTTGCCAAGATAACACATCATTACTCTAGGCCCATCTAAAGGTCTACTACGAAAATATGAATTCAAATTAAGTGTGAAATATAGTTTACTATATTCATAACCTTAATTATTATTTTAGATTGATAGTCAACAGAAATCTTTTGGGTTAGATATTGACAAAACTAGGCACTAGCTACCACTTCCCAGTGTAAATTTTTCTTAGTCACTTTCATGGAGTGTTTTGCGATTGTAGGAAATTCTATACTGGTTTCATGTGGAGAGAGATAGGAGGAAAACCTGCACCTTCTCTCTCTCTCTCCCTCTCTCTCTCTCTCTCTCTCTCTCTCTCTCTCTGTCTCTCTCTGTCTCTCTCTGTCTCTCTGTCTCTGTCTCTCTGTCTCTGTCTCTCTGTCTCTGTCTCTCTCTCTCTGTCTGTAGATCAGCATGTATACTGGCCTTTATTAGAGCCAGACTAGTTTACAGTCTACTTCCAACTCCAAGTTTGTGTGTGGCCATGAGGCTGGTCATCCCTCTACGTGATAGAGGGGCTTTTCTTCAGGATTATCACCTCTTTAATCTAAAGCATGTGCACTGCTTAGATCTAACAACCTGGACTACTCTACACAGATCTACATGTAAATGTTCATGTTTAGATCTAACAACCTGGACTACTCTACACAGATCTACATGTAAATGTTCCTGTTTAGATCTAACAACCTGGACTACTCTACACAGATCTACATGTAAATATTCATGTTTAGATCTAACAACCTGGACTACTCTACACAGATCTACATGTAAATATTAATGTTTAGATCTAACAACCTGAGGTGCGTTCAGTTCTGTTCAGCGTTTGCTACGTTGCGTGACGGTTTGTACTGAATGACACGTTTCCCCAAAACAGTGTGCAATGTTCAACAGCCTTTGAGGTACGTTTGTGTGTGAATTAAACATTGCACACCGTTCTGAACACACCCCTGGTCTACTCTACACAAATCTACACTATATAGCAATCTGGTCTACTCTACTATAGATCTAAACTAACAACCTGTTCTACTCTACTCAGATCTATACTATCCTCTATGGTCTCTGTGTTAGATCCACTAGCGTCTATCTCTGACCCGGCCTAATTTCAATAGAACCTATTTCTGACCCCACAGCCCAATGCATGACTGTAGTATGGGGCCTTTTTCTATTCTGACCCAGAATAACATCAGTCCGGTCTCTGACCCTCCAGCTTTATGTATGATTGTGTAAATCAATACAATGATTTCTACTTCCTACCATGTGACCCAGCCTCTTTGTGTAGAAGGCTTCTTTGTTTTTACTGCACTTCTCCTTTTCCCCTCCATTTTTCATTTTTCTCTTTCTTTTAGTAAGACGGATCCTCCTGTCAGTGGTCTGAAATGGGGTCAACAGTTCTTGTCTAATAGCCAAAATGGCTTTGTGATGACACCATAGTTTATCACGCACACACACACGGCCTGAAACTGGACATGAGATTTTTCAGTTTGACAATTACAAGTCTAAATTGACAATATAAAATACATTTTTGATGCCACAAATCCATCGCCCCAGACAGTGTAAACATTTACTATATAAAAATACAGTTTTTATAAATGTACAGGCCTGTGGTGCATGATAGACACCAGTAGTATAAATGTTTAAGACCAACACCAGCTAAAACCATGATAATATAAATTTTATTAAGACAGACCAAATTAATCCAAGACCAAATTAACAATTTAAATGTCTCAATAGTAATAACAGCATCTCATAATGTGCCCATTAAAGTCAACTAATTGAGGATATTAATAGTCAGTGTGTCTCTCTATTGATAATCCTTTTAGAACATGACAAATAGGGTCATCCATGTTATTATGTCGTCTATCTCTCTGTACATTATAGAAGACTGGGGATGGAAGGCAGCCAAGGAGAGGTTCAGTCACCAAATCAAATCCAGATTATACCAACAGTCTCTAATGGAGTGGCAGTGCAATAGGACTCAGATTAAGAGGGTGGCATTTAAGATATGTGTGATCAGCATTAGGCCTCACACTGGGATAAATAATACACTTAACCCTCTCGGGATGGGGACTCACTTTGACATGTCCCCCCACAAAATGTATTAATCTCAAAATGACATTGTCATTGGGGTTTTTAATAATCTGAATATCATTATTCCAGACAATATGGTGTCTCTGTGGGGTAGCCCGTTAATTTCTGGGCCTTGTGTCTTCCACACTCTGGATCCTTCCTCCACCTCTGCCCCCTCTGGATCTCCGACCCCCCCTTTCTTCATCTGTTATACCCCCTCCTCGTGTCAGCAGCCTCCCTGTGTTTGACTCCTCCCTCCCCGACTCTTTCTCAATTCATATTTCCTTGATTCCTCACATCCTCTGACCTCGCATCCTTCTCAAAACGCATTGGAGAAAAAGGTCAGAGGGGAGGGACCTTGGACCTTCAATCTGATTTAGGAGGAAACAAGGACAAAGGATGCTAGATGTTGCATAGAGACGGATTGAGACAGAGCCCTCGTGTCAGCAGCCTCTCTGTGTGAGTAGTAAGGAGACAGGACAACACAGCCAGAGGCTCTGAAGGACCTTCTCGTGATCAGCTAGGGCCCAGGCTAGGTCTCATATACTACAGACCATCAGGCTATAGCCTGGTGGGGTTACAGAAAACACATCAGAATAACAGAACTTTGGTGTGTATTTCCGTGACAGAGGAGGAGAGAAAGAGGGAGGGTGAGAGGGAGAGAGGGAGAGTGAGAGAGAGAAGAGAGAGAAGAACAGGGGAAATTATGAAAATTAATGAATTATCTCAGCACCTCCACCACCCGCCTCCCTCCTCTCCTCAATATGGAATGCTTGTCAGCCTTTCTGATTAATGACACGCATTTATTTGCATCAATTTAGCATTAATATAATTAAATATAATTTTGTTTCATTTGCCGACACGGCTTTGCATAATAACACAGAAAATGAGAGGTATTATTAGAGGTATGCCATTTAAAAAAAGTGGATAACATTCTGTGACCGATCATACATTTTTCTGTTTAAGTATGTGCCCATGGCATTATTGTGTAGAAATGCTTAGGTTATGGTTGCATCTCAAATGGCACCCTATTCCCTCTATCGTGTACTACTTTTGACCAGGATCCATGGTATTTTCTATATGTGCACTACATAGGGAATAGGGTGCCGTTTGTGATGAAGACTGTGGCTGCCCTGTCTGTATAATCACACAGATAAACTCTATATCTGTTGTACATAACAGTGTTAAGGTATTAGTAGGAGATGGGAGCTGTGTCCTGCTACGTTATTATTCTGTTATCTGTTAATATCTCTGCTGTTGTTGCGAAATTTTTAGAACAGCAGCATTGTTAAGGCTTGTGGTATGTCGTTAGAGCAGCAGCATTGTTAAAGCTTGTGGTATGTCGTTAGAGCAGCAGCATTGTTAAGGCTTGTGGTTTGTTGTTAGAGCAGCAGCATTGTTAAGGCTTGTGGTTTGTTGTTAGAGCAGCAGCATTGTTATGGCTTGTGGTTTGTTGTTAGAGCAGCAGCATTGTTATGGCTTGTGGTTTGTTGTTAGAGCAGCAGCATTGTTAAGGCTTGTGGTATGTCATTAGAGCAGCAGTATTGTAAAGGCTTGTGGTTTGTTGTTAGAGCAGCAGCATTGTAAAGGCTTGTGGTTTGTTGTTAGAGCAGCAGCATTGTTAAGGCTTGTGGTTTGTTGTTAGAGCAGCAGCATTGTTAAGGCTTGTGGTATGTCGTTAGAGCAGCAGTATTGTAAAGGCTTGTGGTATGTTGTTAGAGCAGCAGCATTGTAAAGGCTTGTGGTTTGTTGTTAGAGCAGCAGCATTGTTATGGCTTGTGGTTTGTTGTTAGAGCATCAGCATTGTTATGGCTTGTGGTTTGTTGTTAGAGCATCAGCATTGTTAAGGCTTGTGGTATGTCGTTAGAGCAGCAGTATTGTAAAGGCTTGTGGTATGTCATTAGAGCAGCAGCATTGTTAAGGCTTGTGGTTTGTTGTTAGAGCAGCAGCATTGTAAAGACTTGTGTTTTGTTGTTAGAGCATCAGCATTGTTAAGGCTTGTGGTTTGATGTAGACTAGTTTATAGTATAATCTCCAGTCTGTTTTGCCAGAGAGAGGAAAGATGCCACCTCATGTTTGTTTTTGTAATGCAATATATATATACAGTACCAGTCAAACGTTTGGACACCTACTCATTCCAGGGATTTTCTTTATTTTTACTATTTTCTACATTATATAAAAATAGTGAAGACATCAGAACTATGAAATAACACATATGGAATCATGTAGTAACCAAAACAGTGTTAAACAAATCTAAATATAATTGAGATTCTTCAAAGTAGCCACCCTTTGCCTTGATGACAGCTTTGCACACTCATGGCATTCTCTCAACCAGCTTCATGAGGAATAATTTTCCAACAGACTTGAAGGAGTTCAAACACATGTTGAGCACTTGTTGGCTGCTTTTCCTTCACTCTGTGGTCCAGCTCATCCCAAACCATCTCAACCCAACAGCGTTCCAGTTCTTGACACACTCGAACCTGTTCGCCTGTCACCTACTACCATACCACGTTCAAAGGCACACATACACAATCCATGTCTCTATTGTCTCAAGGCTTAAAAAATCCTTCTTTAACCTGTCTCCTACCCTTCATTTACACGGATTGAAGGTGATTTTACAAGTGATTCACCTGGTCAGTCTATGACATGGAAAAGGGAAGGTGTTCCTAATGTTTTGTACACAGTGTAATATATGTATATATAAGAACAAACATGAGGAGGCACCTTCCTCCTCCCTATACGGAGAGGAAGGCAACAAAGCAACAGAGGCAGAGTGATTAATCTTCATGTGTAGGAGACGTCTCCTCTCCTGTCTAAAGGTGGACACTGTAATCATGGGCCCACTGACCCTGTGTTACCCTGTGATACTCCACCAGAGCATCTTTACTGCAGCGCAGGAGCCCATTATGAATCTCACATTAATTGCACAGCTCTTCTCTCCCTTCAACGCCATGTGTTTCCAGTATAAGAGCACACAGCAGAGCAGCAGAAAACAAAGACAAAGGGAGGGATAAAAGAGGATTGTGTTGTAATGAAATGCTGGTGGCTGGGCCCATGATGAAATTAGGCCATGTTACCCAAATAAGGCCTGAAGGGTTCGTAATTGCCCGTGGTGGAGATGTGAAAAGCTGGGTGCCAACTGTCAGTGCCCAGCTAATGATGACAAATGTCTCTCTATGCAGATTGTAGTGACAAGGGGAGAGAGAGGAGAGGAGGAGAGAGAGTAGGGTTAAGGCCTACCATAATATGTAGAGAGAGAGAGAGTTGGGTTAATATCTACCATAATATGAAGAGAGAGAGAGTAGGGTTAATGCCTAGCATTATATGGATAGAGAGAGAGGGGGTTAAAGCCTACCATTATATGGAGAGAGAGAGAGGGTTAAAGCCTACCATTATATGGAGAGAGAGAGGGTTAAAGCCTACCATTATATGGAGAGAGAGAGGGTTAAAGCCTACCATTATATGGAGAGAGAGGGTTAAAGCCTACCATTATATGGAGAGAGAGGGTTAAAGCCTGCCATTGTATGGAGAGAGAGAGAGAGAGAGTAGGGTTAAAGCCTACCATTATATATAGAGAGAGTAGGGTTAAAGCCTACCATTTTTGGAGAGAGAGAGGGTTAAAGCCTACCATTATATGGAGAAAGAGAGGGTTAAAGCTTACCATTATATGGAGAAAGAGAGGGTTAAGGCCTACCATTATATGAAGAGAGAGAGAGGGGGTTAAAGCCTACCATTATATGGAGAGAGAGGGGGTTAAAGCCTACCATTATATGGAGAGAGAGAGGGTTAAAGCCTACCATTATATGGAGAGAGAGGGTTAAAGCTTACCATTATATGGAGAAAGAGAGGGTTAAGGCCTACCATTATATGAAGAGAGAGAGAGGGGGTTAAAGCCTACCATTATATGGAGAGAGAGAGGGTTAAAGCCTACCATTATATGGATAGAGAGAGATGGTTAAGGCCTACCATTTTATGGAGAGAGAGAGAGAGAGTTTTAAAGCCTACCATTATATGGAGAGAGAGAGAGGGTTAAGGCCTACCATTTTATGGAGAGAGAGAGAGTTTTAAAGCCTACCATTATATGGAGAGAGAGAGGGTTAAAGCCTACCATTATATGGAGAGAGAGAGGTTTAAAGTCTACCATTATATGGAGAGAGAGAGGGTTAAGGCCTACCATTTTATGGAGAGAGAGGGGGTTAAAGCCTACCATTATATGGAGAGAGAGTGAGGGGGTTAAAGCCTACCATTAAATGGAGAGAGAGTGGGTTAATGCCTACCATTCTATGGAGAGAGAGAGCGTGTTAAAGCCTACCATTATATGGAGAGAGAGAGGGGGTGAAAGCCTACCATTATATGGAGAGAGAGAGGGTTAAAGCCTACCATTATATGGAGAGAGAGTAGGGTTAAAGCCTACCATTATATGGATAGAGAGAGAGGGGGTTAAAGCCTACCATTATATGGAGAGAGAGGGTTAAAGCCTACCATTATATGGAGAGAGAGAGGGTTAAAGCCTACCATTATATGGAGAGATAGATGGTTAAAGCCTGCCATTATATGGAGAGAGAGAGGGTTAAAGCCTACCATTATATGGAGAGAGAGAGGGTTAAAGCCTACCATTATATGGAGAGAGAGAGGGTTAAAGCCTACCATTATATGGAGAGAGAGAGGGTTAAGCCTACCATTATATGGAGAGAGATTAAGCAAGGAAAAAGTACAAAAAAGCTCCTCATGGACAATCCAGTCCACATAATCCAGACAGAGCAAACCCACAAAACAGACCAGCACAACAACACACCCCCCAGCAAGACCCGGAGGGCAGAAAGTGCAGATGGATGGCTGTCTGAGAGAGCTGGCTGGTCTACAGACTGAGGTGAGAGAACTTAGAGGCACACATGGCACTGAAGGGTGAGGACAGAAAGCTGAGTGAGAGAGCAGGACACTCCCCCATACAATCCAGCAGAACAGCCCACCTCAGACCACAACCTCAACAGCACAACGGGACAGACAACACAGGACCCACCAACCCAATAGACCCCACCCACTCCTAACAGCTCTCCTGTCAGCTCCCCCGATAGCCCTACTGACCCCCCCCCACCCTCCCACACACACATCCACTGAGGACACACAAATTATTCCAGAGATTGTTTTTCTCATTGACTCAAATGGCAAATACATTCAAGAGGATACACTTTTTCCCAAACACAAAGTGGCTAAACTCTGGTGATCAAACACTAGGCATGCCCTGGAGCTGTTGTCAGAGGACAAACTAGGGTCCCCTAGCCACATCATGATTCACATGGGCACGCATGACCTGAGGGCCTAGCAGGAAAGGGTGGCAACAGCACTCAAGGAGTGATTGAAAAAGCTTCTTCCACTTTCCCCAACGCACAAGTGGTTATCTCCACCCTGCTACCATGAAAAGACTTTCACCCTGCCACCATACAGTGGGTGAATGCAAGCATTTCACGAGACTGTGCCTCAAAACCTAAATGTCTACCTGGCCCACCACTCCACCCTGGACTTGAACAGCCTTTACAACCAGGTCCACCTCCACAAGGCAGCAATCCCAACTTTTGCCAGGACCTTGAAGGACGTCACCTTCAACTGCAGCCCCAGCACCTCACACAGGAGCAACAGAGCAATGGACACCCTGCCCAGACCAGCGAGACACCCTCTCAGACCTGCAAGACCACCTCCCGAAGGACACCGAGGTAACCCACGCCAAGAGGACCTACACCCAGACCACAGCATCACCAGCCACACCCCAACCAGTTAAGACCACCCCAAGCAAACCCTGGCCACACCCTATATAGCACCCCCCCCCCCCCCACCCCATATCAGACCTATGCCCCTTCTGCCCACCCCATGCCCCCCGAGGCAAGGACCTCAACATGACAGCAGGACATATGCCCAGGTCGTGAGCAGAGCAACAGGTCCAACCCACACTATTACACCTGCCCAAGCCCCATCCTGCGAGCTAAGAGGTATGTTTTAGATGCTCGACATGCTCTGCTCACACCTACTTTGATGGTCCGGGCCTAAACCACACAAAAACAACACTAGACACTATGGAACGCTTTTACTATCACATCCTGGAATATACAAGGTCTGAGGTCATCTTCCTTTGGCCTAAAGATCAGGAACCCAGACTTCATAAAAAAAAAAATGGAAATACAGACATTGTCAACCTACTAGAAACATGGTATAAAGGAGATGGGACCCACTGGTTGCCCTTTAGGCTACCGAGAGCTGGTAGTCCCATCCACCAAACTACCATGTGTGAAACAGGGAAGAGACTCAGGGGGTATGCTAATTTGGTATGGAGCATACCTAACCCACTCTATTAAATTAGTCAAAACAGGAACATTTTACATCTGGCTATAAATTAATCAGGAAATGATCTCAACAGAGAAAAATGTGCTACCTTTACCTAGTCTGTGGCGACCTAAATGCCAGAACTGGACAAGAACCTGACACCCTCAGCACACAGGGGGACAAACACCCATCTGCAGGTGACAGCATTCCCTCCCCCATATGCCCCCCAAGACACAACTACGACAACATAACCAGCAAAAACCGGTCACAACTCCTGTAGCTCTGTCGGACGCTGGGTATGTACATAGTCAATGGTAGGCTTCGAGGGGATTCCTATGGTAGGTACACCTATAGCTCAACTCTTGGCAGTAGTACTGTAGGCTACTTTATCACTGACCTCAACAAAGAGTCCCTTAGAGCTATGCGCAATCATGAGCCATCAAAGCCAAAGGAACTGAATAATATTAAGAAATGCAATAGATGGAAGGAAAATAGTGTGCAAATCTACCAAAAAACAATTAGGCAACAACAAATTCATTCCCTTCTAGAAAAGTTCCTGGACAAAAGGTTTCACTCTAATCGTGAAGGTGTAAACTTGGCAGTAGAAAACCTAACAGTATATTTGACCTCAGCTTCCCTATCAAATCTAAACATTTCAAGCAGACAACTTAAGAAAATGAACAAAAATGACAAATGGTTTGGTGAAGAATGCAAAAACCTAAGAAAGAAATTGAGAAACCCATCCAACCAAAAACATAGAGTAACAAACAGCAGAAAAATATACATGATCAAATACAAATCTTAGAATCAACTATTAAAGACTACCAGAACCCACTGGATTATCCAAATACATTAAATGAACTACAGGACAACATGCAAACCCTCCAACCCTTAAAGGCATGTGGGGTTGATGGTATCCTAAATAAAATGGTAAAATATACAGACCACAAATTCCAATTGGGTAAACTCTTTAACCTCATCCTCAGCTCTGGCATCTTCCCCAATATTTGGAACCAAGGACTGATCACCCCAATCCACAAAAGTGGAGACAAATTTGACCCCAATAACTACCGGGCGATATGCGTCAACAGTAACCTTGGGTTAATCCTCTGCATTATCATTAACAGCAGACTCGTACATTTCCTCAGCGAAAATAATGTACTGAGCAAATGTCAAATTGGCTTTTTACCAAATTACCATATGACAGACCACGTATTCACCCTGCACTCCCTAATTGACAAACAAACGAAACAAAACAAAGGCAAAGTCTTCTCATGCTTTGTTGATTTCAAAAAAGCTTTTGACTCAATTTGGCATGAAGGTCTGCTTTATAAATTGATGGAAAATGGTGTTGGGGGGGAAAAACATATGCCGTTATAAAATCCATGTACACAAACACCAAGTGGGCAGTTAAAATTGTCAAAAAGCACACATTTCTTTCCACGGGGCCAGGGGGGAAGACAGGGGTACAGTTTAAGCCCCACACTCTTCAACATATATATCAATGAATTGGCGAGGATTGGTGAGAATCTGAAGTCAAATGTCTACTGGTTTCTGATGATCTGGTCCCCAACCAAGAAGGGCCTACAGCAGCACCTAGATATTCTGCACAGATTCTGACAGTAAATCTCAGTAAGACAAAAATAATGGTGTTCCAAAAGGGTCCAGTTGCCAGGACCACAAATACAAATTCCATCTGCCCTTTTGTACTTAAACTATTTGCACATCATTACAACACTGTATAAAGACATACTTTGACGTTTGACATATCTTTATTATTTTGTAACTTTTGTGAGTGTAATGTTTACTGTACATTTTTTATTGTTGAATTAGAGAGAGAGAAAGTAGAAACAGAGAGTAGAAACAGAGAGTAGAAGTAGAGAGAGAGAGTAGAGAGAGAGAGTAAAAGCAGAGTAGAGAGAGAGAGAGTGTAGAGAGAGAATAGAAACAGAGAGTAGAGAGAGAGAGAGTAGAGAGAGAGTAGAAACAGAGAGTAGAGAGAGAGAGCGTAGAAACCGAAAATACAGAGAGGTTTGTTTCCCATGCCAATAAATCCCCATAATTTGAATTGAGGAGGAGAGGGCATACCATAATATTTTAGGAGAAGAACAATAACAGAGCAGGAGAGTAGTGTTAAGGCCTACCATAATATGTTGAGAAGGAGAAAGAGGGGGAGAGAGAGAACCTACCTAGCATCTGAGGCTAGTTCTAACAGCTTAGTGTTTAGTGAACAGCAGCCATGATGATCATATGCTAGTTTCATGAGCCAGTGAAGGAAAACGGTGGCTATAATTAGCTTATCATTACCTGCCAAGTTAAGATCTGTGTCAATATGAATCCCAGAATGTAGATGGCTAGAATATATTACAATATAGATGGTTGCCATGAACAACTGTCACATTAGTACACAGCACTTTGAAGTGCTACTGTTTCATTTAGACAACAGTTACAATAAATACAGAGGGAACTTATACATATGATTTATGAAGAAATAAAGTTCATTTATGTTATTTATTCCCAGTAAATAAAGTACTTTTATGTTCTTTATTCTCAGTTAATGAAGATCATTTGTTGAAACTTTTGACTCATAGAAAAGTGAGAAGATAAAATCCTGATTTATACATTATTTGGTGGTACTGATAATCATGAAGTTATCCTAGGATATAATCGAACATATCTGCTGTTGTCTAGTAGTTATTCTATATTTTGGCCTTTTATAATTGTACGATGCAAACTGTAAAGTTTATAATGACCTGAGAAATCTGCGCCGTGTTCTTGACGTCATGTGTGTAATTATTGTGACCTATAACATTGTGTTTCTGGTTAACAAAACCAAGATATCATAGGCTTCTCGCACTTTAAAAAGCAGCTATTGTTGCAGAAAACTCATAAATCTCATTTCATTTACTGTGACATACAGCCGAAGCTAATAAAAGAGCAAAACCAGAGTGTTGCACGGCCAGATTTACCCAATTTGTTGCCTGAATGGCTTTTGAAAGGAGTCCCAGTTTGTACAAAGGGAGCCTCCTTTTTGTTTGGTTTCCCCCATCTGTGTCATCTGGTGGTCTGTGAGGGGTCTGTGAGGGGATGTCTGGGTCAGGGTGGCGGGGGCGTGTGGGCGGGTTATGGGGCGCTCCCCTGCGTGGAGGCCAGTTGTTTTATAGACTGTGTGGAGTGGTGCAGGGAGTTCATCAGTGAGCTGCTCTATTGTGCTCCAGCACAGCTGACACGTGTGAAGTGACTCCAGCATATCGACAGATCATTTCCATTAATGAAACTGGAGGAACCGCCTGGTTTCAGACGGTGATTTATAACCCAGGATTACAGAACCCAGCTTTATCATCCTCTCAATGACAGCAGGGGAGACTGCAGTCTCATAAGTGTGTCCCACATTCACCCAATAGCACCCAACTCATAGACAACTTTTTAAGATTATAAATGATAAATTATAAACAGTTGTAGCAACTCAGAAATCTAGGTCTAACATCTAAACATCTGATATCCAAATCATGGCCAGTTTTAAAATCAGACCGAGAATTGTGGAAGATATTTGTGTAAAAACAGAATCAAATCAAATCAGATCAAATCAAATGTATTTATATAGCCCTTTGTACATCAGCTGATATCTCAAAGTGCTGTACATAAACCCAGCCTAAAACCCCAAACAGCAAGCAATGCAGGTGTAGAAGCACGGATGTGTTGACCCTGTGTTGGCCCACCTACTGCTGCTAGCCCTAGCCCCAGTCACCCTACTGCTGCTAGCCCTAGTCCATGTCACCCTACCATTGCTAGCCCCAGCCCCAGTCACCCTACTGCTGCTAGTCCTAGTCCCAGTCACCCTACCGTTGTTAGCTCCATCCCCAGCCCCAGTCACCCTACTGCTGCTAGCCCTAGCCCCAGTCACCCTACTGCTGCTAGCCCTAGCCCCAGTCACCCTACTGCTGCTAGCCCTAGCCCTAGTCACCCTACTGCTACTAGCCCCAGTCACCCTACTGCTGCTAGCCCAAGCCCAAGTCACCCTAATGCTGCTAGCCCCAGCCCCAGTCACCCTACTGCTGCTAGCCCCAGCCCCAGTCACCCTACTGCTGCTAGCCCTAGTCCATGTCACCCTACCATTGCTAGTCCCAGTCCCAGTCACCCTACTGCTGCTAGCCCCAGTCCCAGTCACCCTACCATTGCTAGCCCCAGCCCCAGTCACCCTACTGCTGCTATCCCCAGCCCCAGTCACCCTACTGCTGCTATCCCCAGCCCCAGTCACCCTACTGCTGCTATCCCCAGCCCCAGTCACCCTACTGCTGCTAGCCCCAGCCCCAGTCACCCTACTGCTGCTAGCCCCAGCCCCAGTCACCCTACTGCTGCTAGCCCCAGCCCCAGTCACCCTACTGCTGCTAGCCTTAGCCCCAGTCACCCTACTGCTGCTAGTCCTAGTCCCAGTCACCCTACTGTTGCTAGCCCCATCCCCAGCCCCAGTCACCCTACTGCTGCTAGTCCCAGCCCCAGTCACCCTACTGCTGCTAGCCCTAGCCCCAGTCACCCTACTGCTGCTAGCCCTAGTCCATGTCACCCTACTGCTGCTAGCACCAACCCCAGTCACCCTACTGCTGCTAGCCCCAGCCCCAGTCACCCTACTGCTGCTAGCCTTAGCCCCAGTCACCCTACTGCTGCTAGTCCTAGTCCCAGTCACCCTACTGCTGCTAGCCCTAGCCCCAGTCACCCTACTGCTGCTAGCCCTAGCCCCAGTCACCCTACTGCTGCTAGCCCCAGCCCCAGTCACCCTACTGCAGCTAGCCCCAGTCACCCTACTGCTGCTAGCCCCAGCCCCAGTCACCCTACTGCTGCTAGCCCCAGCCCCAGTCACCCTACTGCTGCTAGCCCTAGTCTATGTCACCCTACCATTGCTAGCCCCAGTCACCCTACTGCTGCTAGCCCCAGCCCCAGTCACCCTACTGCTGCTAGCCCTAGTCTATGTCACCCTACTGCTGCTAGCCCTAGCCCCAGTCACCCTACTGCTGCTATCCCCAGCCCCATTCACCCTACTGCTGCTAGCCCTAGCCCCAGTCACCCTACTGCTGCTAGTCCCAGCCCCAGTCACCCTACTGCTGCTATCCCTAGCCCCAGTCACCCTACTGCTGCTAGCCCCAGTCACCCTACTGCTGCTAGCCCCAGTCACCCTACTGCTGCTAGCCCCAGCCCCAGTCACCCTACTGCTGCTAGCCCTAGCCCCAGTCACCCTACTGCTGCTAGCCCCAGCCCCAGTCACCCTATGGCTGCTAGCCCCAGTCACCCTACTGCTGCTAGCCCCAGTCACCCTACTGCTGCTAGCCCCAGCCCCAGTCACCCTACTGCTGCTAGCCCCAGTCACCCTACTGCTGCTAGCCCCAGCCCCAGTCAGCCTACTGCTGCTATCCCCAGCCCCAGTCACCCTACTGCTGCTAGCCCCAGCCCCAGTCACCCTACTGCTGCTATCCCTAGCCCCAGTCACCCTACTGCTGCTAGCCCCAGCCCCAGTCACCCTACTGCTGCTAGCCCTAGCCCCAGTCAGCCTACTGCTGCTAGCCCCAGCCCCAGTCACCCTACTGCTGCTAGCCCCAGCCCCAGTCACCCTACTGCTGCTATCCCCAGCCATAGTCACCCTACTGCTGCTAGCCCCAGCCCCAGTCACCCTACTGCTGCTAGCCCCAGCCCCATTCACCCTACTGCTTCTAGCCCCAGCCCCAGTCACCCTACTGCTGTTAGCCCTAGTCCCATTCACCCTACTGCTGCTAGCCCCAGCCCCATTCACCCTACTGCTGCTATCCCCAGCCCCAGTCACCCTACTGCTGCTAGCCCCAGCCCCAGTCACCCTACTGCTGCTAGCCCTAGTCCATGTCACCCTACTGCTGCTAGCCCCAACCCCATTCACCCTACTGCTGCTAGCCCTAGCCCCAGTCACCCTACTGCTGCTAGCCCAAGCCCCAGTCATCCTACTGCTGCTAGCCCTAGCCCCAGTCACCCTACTGCTGCTAGCCCTAGTCCCAGTCACCCTACTGCTGCTATCCCCAGCCCCAGTCACCCTACTGCTGCTAGCCCCAGTCACCCTACTGCTCTGCCACATGGAAGGCACATTTCAACGCCTCCATTTTAGGCTGCTGTCGCCCTCCCTATGAGAGAGGGGAGGAGGGTAGAGAGAGAGTCTCCCCCTGAGCGGATGCTAGACAAAGATGGCAGCAGAGACATTTTGTCTACTCTGATTAGTTCCGCTTGTGGTGAGCAGTGTAGAATATTAGCCTGTTACCAGACACATTACACACACACACACTCACGCACACACAATGTGTAGCACAGACGGAAAGGATGCTACAATCAAATCTCTACCACCTCATGTCCATCCCAACCACTGAGACTGAGACAGAAGGCCATATGGAGCAGAAAGCCAATTGCTTATTTCACACGCTAATTAACACAGATCATACTGCATTATGGGGAAGGTGTATCCCAGCCATCTGACATAGATCACCCTTGCATTTAAATACCCCAATAGCCAGAGATATTCCAAAATGAAAAGCTTAGAGCTCACCTTGGCAGCATCAGACATCATGACTGTCTGTCTGTGTGTCTGTCAGACTCCTCTTATTGGGCTTCTAGACCCTCGGCCATAGCTGTGCATGCTTGCCTGTGTGTGTGCAGCTTAGTGTTCTGTCCTCCTGCTGGGATATCTTCTATTGGCTTCAAAAAACTAGTCATCTCTCTGACCTGTTAGAGCAAAACAAGAGATGGGCTGGAGAATATGGACATCAGGCTGACCCATGAAACAGTCATGATCCAGAAGGAGGAGATGAGGGGATGAAGAGGTGGAGGGGATGAAGAGGTGGAGGGGATGAAGAGGAGGAGGGGATAAGGAGGAGGAGGGGTTGAAGAGGGGATGAGGAGGAGAAGGGGATGAGGAGGGGATGAGGAGGATGGGATGAGGCGGAGAAAGAGGTGGAGGGGATGAAGAGGAGAAATAGATTGAGGGGATGAGGAGGAGGGGAGGAGGAAGAGGTTGAGGGGATGAGGAGGAGGAGGAGGGGATGAGGAGGGATGAAGAGGTTGAGGGGATGAGGAGGGGATGAGGAGGAGGAGGTTCTGCTGATATGCAGGATTCTGCCTCCAGGCGTTCCCCTGTTATAGCTGTGCCCTGAGGCTGTAGAGAGAGACAGTCCAGCCTGATGGCTCCAGCCTGAAACATCGAAGAGCTCAGGACTGACTTATTTAGTCCAGCTCTGGAATTGGCTCTGAGAAGGAGAGGAAGAGTAGATGAAAAAAGAAGAGGAGGGGATGATGATGGAGGCAAAGGGAGCTAGCGGAGCTGATTGGGTTCTAAAATAAAAAACAGCAGAACTTATTTAACACAACAAGATGGGGGACGGGGGAGGGGGGTTAAGTTCCACTTTTTAATTATAATAATTTTATTATAGCGTCAGGTCTGTGGTTGGGGAGGTGTGTGTGTGTGTATGTACAGCTGAGAAGGTATGTGTTTCTCTGTATTATTTGGGAGGTGTGTGTGTGCCTTTCAAGGTGTGTGTGTGTAGAGCTGTGGAAGTGTGTGTGTAGGGCTGGGGATGTATACTAAGTGTACAAAGCATTTGGAACACAGTCTCTTTCCATGATGTAGACTGACCAGGTTAATACAGGTGAAAGCTATGATCCTCTTTTATCCCTCCCTTTGTCTTTGTTTTCTGCTGCTCTGCTGTGTGCTCTTATACTGGAAACACATGGCGTTGAAGGGAGAGAAGAGCTGTGCAATTAATGTGAGATTCATAATGGGCTCCTGCGCTGCAGTAAAGATGCTCTGGTGGAGTATCACAGGGTAACACAGGGTCAGTGGGCCCATGATTACAGTGTCCACCTTTAGACAGGAGAGGAGACGTCTCCTACACATGAAGATTAATCACTCTGCCTCTGTTGCTTTGTTGCCTTCCACTCCGTATAGTGAGGAGGAAGGTGCCTCCTCATGTTTGTTCTTATATATATGCTACCGTTCAAAAGTTTGGGGTCACTTAGAAATGTCCTTTAAAAAAAAGCAAATGTTTTGTCCTTTAAAATAATGCCTCACAAGTCCTCAACTGGCAGCTTCAGTAAATTGTACTCGCAAAACACCAGTCTCAATCGTCAACAGTGAAGAGGTGACTCCGGGATGCGGGCCTTCTAGGCAGAGTTGCAAAGAAAAAGCCATATCTTAGACTGGCCAATAAAAAGAAAATTAAAATGGGCAAAAGAACACAGACACTGGACAGAGGAACTCTGCCTAGAAGACCAACATCCCGGAGTAGCCTCTTCACTGTTGACGTTGAGACTGGTGTTTGGCAGGTACTATTTCATGAAGCTGACAGTTGAGGACTTGTGAGGCATCTGTTTCTCAAACTAGACACTCTAATGTACTTGTCCTCTTGCTCAGTTGTGCACCGGGGCCTCCCACTCCTCTTCCTATTCTAGTTCGAGCAAGTTTGCACTGTTTTGTGAAGGGAGTAGTACACACCGTTGTATACTCACATGTAATAGCCTTCAAACTATGAAATAACACATATGGAATCATGTAGCAACCAAAAAAGTGTTAAACAAATCAAAATATATTTTATATTTGAGATTCTTCAAAGTAGCCACCCTTTGCCTTGATGACAGCTTTGCACACTCTTGGCATTGTCTCAACCAGCTTCACCTGGAATGCTTTTTCAACAGTATTGAAGGAGTTCCCACATATGCTGGGCACTTTTTGGCTGAATCTCAAATCTAAAATATGTTTTGATTTGTTTAACACTTGTTTGGTTACTTCATGATTCCATATGTGTTATTTCATAGTTTTGATGTCCTCGCTATTATTCTACAATGTAGAAAATAGTCAAAATAAAGAAAAAGTTTGAGCACACCTAGGGTGTTTTTACTATTTGAATGAGAGGCTGGGGGTTGAGAGGCTTGGAGGATGGGGATATAGAGGATGAGGGGTTGAGAGGCTGACTATAGGGATTGAGAGGCTGGGAGGTTGAGGGTTGGGGCTGGGAAGCTGAATGAGAGGCTGAGTGGCTGAGGGTTGAGTGTCTTGTCTTGACGCCTGCTTCAGCTTTCCACGGCTCCCCTTGATCACGTCTGGCTGCCTCTCTCATCTGAGATACATCCTGCTGGCAAAAGCTACCTTTCCCTCTCGTTTTCTCCCTAATTTACACATTTAAGATATTTTTGTTTGAGATATATTTAAGATATGTTTGCAATTCTCTTTTTTTGACTGAGCCTCCCTCTCACTCTGCTATCTCTCGCTCACACACACACACACACACACACACACACACACACACACACACACACACACACACACACACACACACACACACACACACACTGGCTCTCTTTTTCACGGTGGTGTTAGCTTTTTCCCTGTTTTTGCCTCCAGGCTGTGAGCTAATTTCAGGTTTAATAATTGCTGTGTTGTACACCTGTCTGCTATTAATGCTCCCTGTGCTGCCATTCCCCTCTTAATGAGATGTTATTGTAATTATTGTCATTATCTTGTGTTCCATTATGACGGTGATTGATGTTGTTGTAATGGAGTAGTTCTCTATAATTATAGGAGAGCTGTTGAGACGCTCCTCACTCACTGATTGGTCATTTAGAACACAGGCTGTGTCTGAACTTCTACCCTTGGCCCATTCCTATTATGCACTTTTGCCAAAGCCATATTCCTTGTATTGTGGACTACTTTTGACCAGAGCCCTATTCCCTATTTAGTGAACCTATGGCCTCTGGTCAAAAGTATAGTTCTATAGTTGTACTGGAGAGAGACTTAGATTGGCCCTTGATCTCTTCTGTGCTTCTGTCCAGTGTAGAGTTAGTTTGGGCTGTAAGAGGATAGGAGAGCTGCACTGACTGGTCAGAGGTGAATAGCAGCAACACAGACTGGTCAGTATAATGCATGGTAGTATACAGACTGGCCAGTATAGTGACTGGTAGTATACAGACTGGTCAGTATAGTGATTGGTAGGATACAGACTGGTCAGTATAGTGAATGGTAGTGTACAGACTGGTCAGTATAGTGAATGGTAGTAGACAGACTGGTCACTATAGTGAATGGTAGTATACAGACTGGTCAGTATAGTGAATGGTAGGAAACAGACTGGTCAGTATAGTGACTGGTAGTATACAGACTGGTCAGTATAGTGAATGGTAGTATATAGACTGGTCAGTAGGGTGAATGGTAGTATACAGACTGGTCAGTATAGTGAATGGTAGTATATCGACTGGTCAGTATAGTGAATGGTAGTATACAGACTGGTCAGTATAGTGAATGGTAGCCTACTACTAGTCATTTTAAGACCATTACAACAGTGAAAAGATACACAATGGTCTGTTCTGGGCTTTGTCTCTGTCAGTCAGTGACCATGCAGCTCCCTGCCTGGGAAACTCACGTCTCTCTGCCTCTGAAGGAGAACGGTTCGTTTTGCCTATTCCGTTTTCAGGAATATCTGGTTGTGTTTTTTGAATAACTTTCTTTGGGATCCTTATTGTTATGGCGAGCGGCAAAATACTTGGTGAAATGCTGAAAGACTGAAATCAGAGTTGAATGAAGGATGTTGAATTTCTCCTTCAAGCAATTCGCAATCCAATTAAGATTTTAATAAGGGTCATGGTGAGGTCCTTCACGCTGCAGGGGTGGGGGAATGAGGGGGCGGGGGTGGTACTGCGACTGGGGTTTTAGCATGGGGTGAGGGGTGTAGGATGGGGCTGGAGCTGGGGAGATGTTGGGGTGGGATAGGGCTGGAGTATACCATAGGGGCTGGAGTGAAGGATATTGGGCTGCGGCTGGGGTATATTGGGATAGACTAGAGGCTATGGGAAAATTCATAAATGACTAAATAGTAATTTATGCATCTGTGCATATCTAGCAGAAGAGAGAAGAGAGGAACGTACAGGGGTTAGGCCTAGTGTCTGTATGGACATAACGTTGGTGGTGGTAGCAGGTCTTTCAGAGGAGCAGAGAGGGGAACAGAAGAGGGCCTGGATATGGTGTTGCTGGCGGGCCTTTGAGGGCCTTTGAGGGCCACCTTCCATGCTGGGGGCTTTGAGTGTCTGACAGGCGTTTAACTCCACACGACCTGCTTCTCAAGTGGCTTCGTTTGGGCCCTCAGCAATCCTGTTAGCAGCTACAATTACAATTCATGGCTCCCAGAGAGACTTTGAACAGCCAGAGAGAGCAGAGAGGCACCGAGACTGGAGACCCTTCAGTTTAGTGGAAACACTCTCAAGAGGGTGCACACACACACACACACACACACACACACACACACACACACACACACACACACACACACACTATACAACAGATCTTTAGAACAAGTCCAAGTTTAAATAATATAATTCTAATATAATGACAAGATTTTAATTTATTTACTGGCCATAATTACTCCACCTTTCTCGTAAACAATAAAATAAATGAATGCATTTGTTTATGCACCTGGTTGCTATGAGTTGTATAAATGTGTGTCTTCATGTAGTTAAAGGTGCTTGTCATTTGCTTAAAGTTCAGGTGTAGATGTGTGTTTTACGTCCTCCTTCATCAAGCCTGTCATCAGGTTTCATCAAGCGTGCAAACAATAACTGTTTGTTCTGTGAGGGGATTGAATGCCAGAGCACATTCAAACACTTTCAAAAGCAGGAAGAAGAAAGGCTGGGCTTGATGCTTAATAGGTGCTTTAGTAATTTTGGAGTTTTCGTAGTTAATCCGTTCTGAAAAGCCTAGGAGAAGAAAGGCTCCAAATGGCCCTCAGTATTAATTTGATGTGACTCCTGTACAATACTGGCTGGGGCTCCCTCTCTCCTCTCACTCCAGCAGGCACCTTCTTTCATCAGCACAGCCTTGGAAGTTCAGCCTAAATGTTTCATGAAACCTCAGCTGTAAGCCTCTTTGGTATTCTGTCTTCATAATGCTACTTTAAGACTATTATTACTGTACGTTACAGACAGAGGAACACATAGTGAAACTGCTTCTCTTTTTTTCTGACAATTAGGAGAGCTGTTGTATTAAACCACACATTATATTATATTACACATCCTTGTTTTATGTTATATTATAATACATAATAACACATCCTATATAAACCTATTACACTGAATTATACAAATTAATATATATCATTATACAAATTATACAAATTAATAGTGAATAATTAATTTAACTGAAAAATACATGTTAAATATATGACATTTAGTGTCAAATATCAACTATCCAACAAAGGATAGACCAGAGGTGCGTTCAACAAGGGAAATAGTTCACAAATGTTGGCTAATGTTGGCTAACATATTCCATTTGTTTTGTGTTAGCCGCGACTGTTAACGTTAACATTAGCTATCAGTATGAGAAGATAGTGTCCGGCGAACGTAAGTGTCTGTTTCGGATCTAAACTGCCAGTAAAAATAGCTACCAGATTTAGTAGGAATAGCTAAGTCGTTTTTAGTTTGAATATTGTCGCTAAAAAGCCACAGTTATCCTGACAAAAAGCTGTTTGATGTTTCGCCATAACATTTTGAAATGTTCGTTCAAATCGTTCAACTGAAATTGTTACTCTGGCAACATGTTCGCTGCAAACAGAAGCCTTGTTGAACTCGCCTCAGCATTGTTTCCCCATTCATCACCAAGACTTGACATTTAAGAATAGAACATAGAAACTGTTAAAATATAAAACACGAGAAAAATGTGTTTGATGTTTGTCTTCCCAGATATACTATTACTGTTATTGTAATATACTATCCAGTCCCACATCAACTTCCTTAATAAATCCCAGTCTAGCTCGCTGTGACCTGAGTCCCCCTCAGTGGAACTAAAACAGATAAAGGACTAGGAACAGGACAGATGAAGACATTCACCAAATCACCTCTGAATCACCACTGTCACTAGAATATTTACATATAACAAATCATCATTAATCAATATCTGGTATATCAATATTTTGGTAAGAAAGATGCAAGATTACAATGAAACGTTTTAATGTTGTTGTTGTCATACAGGTACACAACATGTCCCTCTTCAATGAATCATTCTGCAGACTCTCACTCTCTCTCCCCATGAGGGTTCCAGGGGGTTTCTGAAAGTCCTTAAATGTATATAGAAGTGAGGTGTCAGGAGCTGGGACTGTCGTTTCAGCATCTCTGCCATGTAAAACCAGTGTTAGAGAAAGGTTCTCTACTGATCAGAAATCACACTGAGGATTGTCCGTTTCTTTTCTTTTACTATGTTTCCTGAAAAGTAAGATCCGTCCATATATTTTCCTTCATGTGTGTCTAGAGGTCATTGACCCTGGTGAAAACAGCTTGCATTAATATGCTTTAATCCAGTGTAATTAGTCAAATTACAGCACGCCACACGGCTTGTCAGGCCTGTCCATTTTGGCATGCAGGCAACATGGCCTGCTGGAGTCCCTCTGGACAGCACAGCACAGGCCAAACCCACACGCCAGGCTACCCTCCATCTCTCCTTCCTCACAAAGCCATGGCACAAAGACAAAGAGAGGGGGAGGCTCTCTCTCTCGCTCCACCCATTCACACCTCTAGTCGTACTCTGTAGCCTAAGGCTGTCCGTCTGCCTGTCTGTCTGTCTCCCAGTAGTATCAGAATTATATAGGGATGTCTGTTATGGAGGATTGTGAGCCTGGGATTCAAGAAGTCAGAGTAATTATATCAGCTGTGTCCTCTCCTCCTACGTAGCTGTGTGTGTGTGTGTTTCTGAGTGAGAGTAAGACGTATGCTGGTGAGCGCTAGCTACTGAGCAGGCTACACGCCAGGATTCAAGACATTTCCACATGGCATGGGATTAGCTCGGGTAAAAAGATTTAAACTATATAATTACAAGAGGATCAAGTCCAAATGATCTAGTGCAGTCAACAAGCCAGATTAACGTCCTGTTCTGAGCGCTGCTCCCAGCCTGGAGGGTTAGCCTCTCATTAGCATACGTTTACACACTTAGCTCTGCCGTCCTGAGCAGCCTGTAGATAACAACCTGCTCTACCTTTAACGCAGCTCTCAGCCTTCCTCAGCCCTCTGCCCGCAGGCCTCCACAGCTTGTTGTGCTGTTGACACTGAGACATCAGTCAGGCTAATTCCGCTTTACGCCTGAAAAAATGATGCTCCAGATTCCGACTGCATACAGGACGTGTCACTCCCCATAATCCTCAAAGAACGTCCGGCGGAAAGGGAGGTTGTGTGTTTTCCAGATGATATACCGTGAACGACACAGAGACTTATACGAGTGGAGACAAATCTGTAACATATTATTAAGGGATTCCCAGTGAATAGCAGGGATAAAGGGGTAATGGATGAGCCTGTCGTTATTACCTCTGTGTAGAGGAGAGCTCTGGAGCAAAGGTAGAAAGACAAGATTAATTGAGGACGAGTGAGGCGTTCATTACTCATCAGGCCTTCTCCTCTAACCACTTGCTCTTTCTCTCCTTCTCTTCCACTGTCTCTCCTCCTCTTCGTCCCTGTCTCTTGTCCTCTCTTCCTCTCTAGCTCAGTCTCTTTTCCTCTCCATCTTCCTTTTTCTCTTTCCTCCTCCTCATCCCTGTGTCTTTCTCTCTCTGCCTCCCCATGTCTCTGTGAGCCTCCACCCTCCCACATAAAACAGTGAGACGTGGGATGGATTTAAGCCCTAGTTTGGTGGCAGCCTTCAGCTTGGTGCACTGAGTGAGCAGCACCCAGAGGAGAGGAGCAGACCAAGGGGATTTCAGTCGTCTAATGGCTGACAAGTCCCTGAATAAGTCCCATTAGGGAAGTCCTGCTGAAAGTGTCCAATACCAAAAATACTGCGGCCACTCTAGTCTAGCTCTTTAGTGTAGGCCATCTGAAGCTGGGGTATGTAACTGTATGCTGTGTATGTAGATGTTGTGTATCTAAGACTTTCAAAGTGTTACCTACAGTAACTATCATATTAATATTAATTTGATTCATTTTGTTAAGGTATATAATCAAGGGATTATTTATTGGAAATGTATTTTAAAGTGTAAAATATCACAGATTAAGCCTAGATTTTTTTATTGGTCTTTTCTTGCTATGTAACTACTGTACTGGTGGTACAGACTATGGTGGAGGTATCAGAGAAACCCTCTGCCAACTAAACCCCCCTCTCTCTTCTGTCAGAATGTTTTAGACACACAGCCCCCCCTCCCCGCTTCTCAACCCCGTCTGGTAACGTGCGTGAAATACGGCGACGTGACATAAACATTATTGACAAACTTGGCTGGACGTTTGGGGCAGTGATCTGGCAGCCAGCAGCAGTGGCCTGATGTGATGTATATTCATCCTTTTATCCCAGTGGTCCCAGAGCACCAGCTCCCTGCTACCGTTACCAGCCCCGCTCGCTACCACCAGCCAGCACCGTGTCATCTCTCCACACTCCAACCACCACACAAATGGATAGTGACACTGATTATGCAAATCTGTATCTTATTTTCCCCAATACCTGCTTTAGGAGCCTGCTACTTTATTGAAGTTGAGATATGGGAATGGGAGAGGGAACCGAGCGCTTCGCCTCCTAACTATAATCTCAGAGAGTTTGAACGTTTCCCTATTTCCTTCCACCCTCATAACAGTCATAACAGTTGTCATGGCGAGGGAAGATCAGATGGAAGGCGTTCTTTGATATTTAGGAAGACTTCAGCATCAACCTGAAAGGGACCTAGTGGGGATTATAGTTGCAGTAAAAGGTTGGTTTGTGACAGGCATCGGTCATAGAGCTCAGATATATGTCTCCTCTCATTTACTTAACGGAACATAGCAATACTTTTTTTATGGATTAGTCCTCAAGAGAACATTTCAGAACACTTTTCCCCCCCAGTATGAAACACTGTTGTTTTCTCACTATAAAACCTATATAACCTGTTTTTCAGTGATTGGTTTTATTTTCAGGGTCCTTGTCAGTTGGTTTGGTCCTGATGGTCTGTTGAATGGCCTCTTGTTGTTTCCCACCCCATGCTGTCCACACACACACACACACACACACACACACACACACACACACACACACCACTATAATGGAAGAGAAATTAGATGCATATTCCAGAGCTGCTTGACACGTGTTGACACACAAAATGAGATTTGTTTCCTTTGTTTTGAAATTAGGGTTGAGAGGCCCAGTGCCTGT